>NW_028227439.1:0-29040 GCF_978045245.1 Mus caroli | reverse complement strand
GTATATGAGTGAGTTGCACTGAAAAACTTAGAATTTACTGAAAAACCCGCATTAGACGAAATGCACAGTGTAGTACATTGTATATGAGTGAGTTGCACTAAAAAACTTAGAATTTACTGAAAAACCCGCATTAGACGAAATGCACAGTGTAGTACATAGTATATGAGTGAATTGCACTGAAAAACTTAGAATTTACTGAAAAACCCGCATTAGACGAAATGCACAGTGTAGTACATTGTATATGAGTGAGTTGCACTGAAAAATTTAGAATTTACTGAAAAACCCGCATTAGACGAAATGCACAGTGTAGTACATTGTATATGAGTGAGTTGCACTGAAAAACTTAGAATTTACTGAAAAACCCGCATTAGACGAAATGCACAGTGTAGTACATTGTATATGAGTGAGTTGCACTGAAAAACTTAGAATTTACTGAAAAACCCGCATTAGACGAAATGCACAGTGTAGTACATTGTATATAAGTGAGTTGCACTGAAAAACTTAGAATATACTGAAAAACCCGCATTAGACGAAATGTACAGTGTAGTACATAGTATACTGAGTGAGTTGCACTGAAAAACTTAGAATTTACTGAAAAACCCGCATTAGACGAAATACACAGTGTAGTACATTGTATATGAGTGAGTTGCACTGAAAAACTTAGAATTTACTGAAAAACCCGCATTAGACGAAATGCACAGTGTAGTACATTGTATATGAGTGAGTTGCACTGAAAAACTTAGAATTTACTGAAAAACCCGCATTAGACGAAATGTACAGTGTGAGTACATAGTATATGAGTGAGTTGCACTGAAAAACTTAGAATTTACTGAAAAACCCGCATTAGACGAAATACACAGTGTAGTACATTGTATATGAGTGAGTTGCACTGAAAAACTTAGAATTTACTGAAAACCCGCATTAGACGAAATGCACAGTGTAGTACATTGTATATGAGTGAGTTGCATTGAAAAACTTAGAATTTACTGAAAACCCGCATTAGACTAAATACACAGTGTAGTACATTGTATATGAGTGAGTTGCACTGAAAAACTTAGAATTTACTGAAAAACCCGCATTAGATGAAATGCACAGTGTAGTACATTGTATATGAGTGAGTTGCACTAAAAAACTTAGAATTTACTGAAAAACCCGCATTAGACGAAATGCACAGTGTAGTACATAGTATATGAGTGAGTTGCACTGAAAAACTTCGAATTTACTGAAAAACCCGCATTAGACGAAATGCAGAGTGTAGTACATTGTATATGAGTGAGTTGCACTGAAAAACTTAGAATTTACTGAAAAACCCGCATTAGACGAAATTCACAGTGTAGTACATTGTATATGAGTGAGTTGCACTGAAAAACTTAGAATTTACTGAAAAACCCGCATTAGACGAAATGCACAGTGTAGTACATTGTATATGAGTGAGTTGCACTGAAAAACTTAGAATTTACTGAAAAACCCGCATTAGACGAAATGCACAGTGTAGTACATTGTATATGAGTGAGTTGCACTAAAAAACTTAGAATTTACTGAAAAACCCGCATTAGACGAAATGCACAGTGTAGTACATAGTATATGAGTGAATTGCACTGAAAAACTTAGAATTTACTGAAAAACCCACATTAGACGAAATGAACAGTGTAGTACATTGTATATGAGTGAGTTGCACTGAAAAATTTAGAATTTACTGAAAAACCCGCATTAGACGAAATGCACAGTGTAGTACATTGTATATGAGTGAGTTGCACTGAAAAACTTAGAATTTACTGAAAAACCCGCATTAGACGAAATGCACAGTGTAGTACATTGTATATGAGTGAGTTGCACTGAAAAAATTAGAATTTACTGAAAAACCCGCATTAGACGAAATCCACAGTGTAGTACATTGTATATGAGTGAGTTGCACTGAAAAACTTAGAATTTACTGAAAAACCCGCATTAGACGAAATGCACAGTGTAGTACATTGTATATGAGTGAGTTGCACTGAAAAATTTAGAATTTACTGAAAAACCCCGCATTAGACGAAATCCACAGTGTAGTACATTGTATATGAGTGAGTTGCACTGAAAAACTTAGAATTTACTAAAAAACCCGCATTAGACGAAATGCACAGTGTAGTACATTGTATATGAGTGAGTTGCACTGAAAAACTTAGAATTTACTGAAAACCCGCAAAAGACTAAATACACAGTGTAGTACATTGTATATGAGTGAGTTGCACTGAAAAACTTAGAATTTACTGAAAAACCCGCATTAGACGAAATGCACAGTGTAGTACATTGTATATGAGTGAGTTGCACTGAAAAACTTAGAATTTACTGAAAAACCCGCATTAGACGAAATGAACAGTGTAGTACATAGTATATGAATGAATTGCACTGAAAAACTTAGAATTTACTGAAAAACCCGCATTAGACGAAATGCACAGTGTAGTACATTGTATATGAGTGAGTTGCACTGAAAAACTTAGAATTTACTGAAAAACCCGCATTAGACGAAATGCACAGTGTAGTACATTGTATATGAGTGAGTTGCACTGAAAAACTTAGAATTTACTGAAAAACCCGCATTAGACGAAATGCACAGTGTAGTACATTGTATATGAGTGAGTTGCACTGAAAAACTTAGAATTTACTGAAAAACCCGCATTAGACGAAATGCACAGTGTAGTACATTGTATATGAGTGAGTTGCACTGAAAAACTTAGAATTTACTGAAAAACCCGCATTAGACGAAATGCCCAGTGTAGTACATTGTATATGAGTGAGTTGCACTGAAAAACTTAGAATTTACTGAAAAACCCGCATTAGATGAAATGCACAGTGTAGTACATTGTATATGAGTGAGTTGCACTGAAAAACTTAGAATTTACTGAAAAACCCGCATTAGACGAAATGCACAGTGTAGTACATTGTATATGAGTGAGTTGCACTGAAAAACTTAGAATTTACTGAAAAACCCGCATTAGACGAAATGTACAGTGTAGTACATAGTATACGAGTGAGTTGCACTGAAAAACTTAGAATTTACTGAAAAACCTGCATTAGACGAAATGCACAGTGTAGTACATAGTATATGAGTGAGTTGCACTGAAAAACTTAGAATTTACTGAAAAACCCGCATTAGACGAAATGCACAGTGTAGTACATTGTATATGAGTGAGTTGCACTGAAAAACTTAGAATTTACTGAAAAACCCGCATTAGACGAAATGAACAGTGTAGTACATTGTATATGAGTGAGTTGCACTGAAAAACTTAGAATTTACTGAAAAACCCGCTTTAGACGAAATGCACAGTGTAGTACATTGTATATGAGTGAGTTGCACTGAAAAACTTAGAATTTACTGAAAAACCCGCATTAGACGAAATGCACAGTGTAGTACATTGTATATGAGTGAGTTGCACTGAAAAACTTAGAATTTACTGAAAAACCCGCATTAGACGAAATGCACAGTGTAGTACATTGTATATGAGTGAGTTGCACTGAAAAACTTAGAATTTACTGAAAAACCCGCATTAGACGAAATGCACAGTGTAGTACATTGTATATGAGTGAGTTGCACTGAAAAACTTAGAATTTACTGAAAAACCCGCATTAGACGAAATGCACAGTGTAGTACATTGTATATGAGTGAGTTGCACTGAAAAACTTAGAATTTACTGAAAAACCCGCATTAGACGAAATGCACAGTGTAGTACATTGTATATAAGTGAGTTGCACTGAAAAACTTAGAATATACTGAAAAACCCGCATTAGACGAAATGTACAGTGTAGTACATAGTATATGAGTGAGTTGCACTGAAAAACTTAGAATTTACTGAAAAACCCGCATTAGACGAAATACACAGTGTAGTACATTGTATATGAGTGAGTTGCACTGAAAAACTTAGAATTTACTGAAAAACCCGCATTAGACGAAATGCACAGTGTAGTACATTGTATATGAGTGAGTTGCACTGAAAAACTTAGAATTTACTGAAAAACCCGCATTAGACGAAATGTACAGTGTAGTACATAGTATATGAGTGAGTTGCACTGAAAAACTTAGAATTTACTGAAAAACCCGCATTAGACGAAATACACAGTGTAGTACATTGTATAAGAGTGAGTTGCACTGAAAAACTTAGAATTACTGAAAAACCCGCATTAGACGAAATGCACAGTGTAGTACATTGTATATGAGTGAGTTGCATTGAAAAACTTAGAATTTACTGAAAACCCGCATTAGACTAAATACACAGTGTAGTACATTGTATATGAGTGAGTTGCACTGAAAAACTTAGAATTTACTGAAAAACCCGCATTAGATGAAATGCACAGTGTAGTACATTGTATATGAGTGAGTTGCACTAAAAAACTTAGAATTTACTGAAAAACCCGCATTAGACGAAATGCACAGTGTAGTACATAGTATATGAGTGAGTTGCACTGAAAAACTTCGAATTTACTGAAAAACCCGCATTAGACGAAATGCAGAGTGTAGTACATTGTATATGAGTGAGTTGCACTGAAAAACTTAGAATTTACTGAAAAACCCGCATTAGACGAAATTCACAGTGTAGTACATTGTATATGAGTGAGTTGCACTGAAAAACTTAGAATTTACTGAAAATCCCGCATTAGACGAAATGCACAGTGTAGTACATTGTATATGAGTGAGTTGCACTGAAAAATTAGAATTTACTGAAAAACCCGCATTAGACGAAATGCACAGTGTAGTACATTGTATATGAGTGAGTTGCACTAAAAAACTTAGAATTTACTGAAAAACCCGCATTAGACGAAATGCACAGTGTAGTACATAGTATATGAGTGAATTGCACTGAAAAACTTAGAATTTACTGAAAAACCCACATTAGACGTAATGAACAGTGTAGTACATTGTATATGAGTGAGTTGCACTGAAAAATTTAGAATTTACTGAAAAACCCGCATTAGACGAAATGCACAGTGTAGTACATTGTATATGAGTGAGTTGCACTGAAAAACTTAGAATTTACTGAAAAACCCGCATTAGACGAAATGCACAGTGTAGTACATTGTATATGAGTGAGTTGCACTGAAAAATTAGAATTTACTGAAAAACCCGCATTAGACGAAATCCACAGTGTAGTACATTGTATATGAGTGAGTTGCACTGAAAAACTTAGAATTTACTGAAAAACCCGCATTAGACGAAATGCACAGTGTAGTACATTGTATATGAGTGAGTTGCACTGAAAAATTTAGAATTTACTGAAAAACCCGCATTAGACGAAATCCACAGTGTAGTACATTGTATATGAGTGAGTTGCACTGAAAAACTTAGAATTTACTAAAAAACCCGCATTAGACGAAATGCACAGTGTAGTACATTGTATATGAGTGAGTTGCACTGAAAAACTTAGAATTTACTGAAAACCCGCAAAAGACTAAATACACAGTGTAGTACATTGTATATGAGTGAGTTGCACTGAAAAACTTAGAATTTACTGAAAAACCCGCATTAGACGAAATGCACAGTGTAGTACATTGTATATGAGTGAGTTGCACTGAAAAACTTAGAATTTACTGAAAAACCCGCATTAGACGAAATGAACAGTGTAGTACATAGTATATGAGTGAATTGCACTGAAAAACTTAGAATTTACTGAAAAACCCGCATTAGACGAAATGCACAGTGTAGTACATTGTATATGAGTGAGTTGCACTGAAAAACTTAGAATTTACTGAAAAACCCGCATTAGACGAAATGCACAGTGTAGTACATTGTATATGAGTGAGTTGCACTGAAAAACTTAGAATTTACTGAAAAACCCGCATTAGACGAAATGCACAGTGTAGTACATTGTATATGAGTGAGTTGCACTGAAAAACTTAGAATTTACTGAAAAACCCGCATTAGACGAAATGCACAGTGTAGTACATTGTATATGAGTGAGTTGCACTGAAAAACTTAGAATTTACTGAAAAACCCGCATTAGACGAAATGCCCAGTGTAGTACATTGTATATGAGTGAGTTGCACTGAAAAACTTAGAATTTACTGAAAAACCCGCATTAGATGAAATGCACAGTGTAGTACATTGTATATGAGTGAGTTGCACTGAAAAACTTAGAATTTACTGAAAAACCCGCATTAGACGAAATGCACAGTGTAGTACATTGTATATGAGTGAGTTGCACTGAAAAACTTAGAATTTACTGAAAAACCCGCATTAGACGAAATGTACAGTGTAGTACATAGTATACGAGTGAGTTGCACTGAAAAACTTAGAATTTACTGAAAAACCTGCATTAGACGAAATGCACAGTGTAGTACATAGTATATGAGTGAGTTGCACTGAAAAACTTAGAATTTACTGAAAAACCCGCATTAGACGAAATGCACAGTGTAGTACATTGTATATGAGTGAGTTGCACTGAAAAACTTAGAATTTACTGAAAAACCCGCATTAGACGAAATGAACAGTGTAGTACATTGTATATGAGTGAGTTGCACTGAAAAACTTAGAATTTACTGAAAAACCCGCTTTAGACGAAATGCACAGTGTAGTACATTGTATATGAGTGAGTTGCACTGAAAAACTTAGAATTTACTGAAAAACCCGCATTAGACGAAATGCACAGTGTAGTACATTGTATATGAGTGAGTTGCACTGAAAAACTTAGAATTTACTGAAAAACCCGCATTAGACGAAATGCACAGTGTAGTACATTGTATATGAGTGAGTTGCACTGAAAAACTTAGAATTTACTGAAAAACCCGCATTAGACGAAATGCACAGTGTAAGTACATTGTATATGAGTGAATTGCACTGAAAAACTTAGAATTTACTGAAAAACCCGCATTAGACGAAATGCACAGTGTAGTACATTGTATATGAGTGAGTTGCACTGAAAAACTTAGAATTTACTGAAAAACCCGCATTAGACGAAATGTACAGTGTAGTACATAGTACATGAGTGAGTTGCACTGAAAAACTTAGAATTTACTGAAAAACCTGCATTAGACGAAATGCACAGTGTAGTACATAGTATATGAGTGAGTTGCACTGAAAAACTTAGAATTTACTGAAAAACCCGCATTAGACGAAATGCACAGTGTAGTACATTGTATATGAGTGTCTTTCCACTGAAAAACTTAGAATTTACTGAAAAAACCCGCATTAGACGAAATGCACAGTGTAGTGCATGTATATGAGTGAGTTGCACTGAAAAACTTAGAATTTACTGAAAAACCCGCATTAGACGAAATGCACAGTGTAGTACATTGTATATGAGTGAGTTGCACTGAAAAACTTAGAATTTACTAAAAAACCCGAATCAAACGAAATGCACAGTGTAGTACATTGTATATGAGTGAGTTGCACTGAAAAAATTAGAATTTACTGAAAAAACCCCCATTAGACGAAATGTACAGTGTAGTACATAGTATATGAGTGAGTTGCACTGAAAAACTTAGAATTTACTGAAAAACCTGCATTAGACGAAATGCATAGTGTAGTACATAGTATATGAGTGAGTTGCACTGAAAAACTTAGAATTTACTGAAAAACCCGCATTAGACGAAATGCACAGTGTAGTACATTGTATATGAGTGAGTTGCACTGAAAAACTTAGAATTTACTGAAAAACCCGCATTAGACGAAATGCACAGTGTAGTACATTGTATATGAGTGAGTTGCACTGAAAAACTTAGAATTTACTGAAAAACCCGCATTAGACGAAATGCACAGTGTAGTACATTGTATATGAGTGAGTTGCACTGAAAAACTTAGAATTTACTGAAAAACCCGCATTAGACGAAATGCACAGTGTAGTACATTGTATATGTGTGAGTTGCACTGAAAAACTTAGAATTTACTGAAAAACCCGCATTAGACGAAATGCACAGTGTAGTACATTGTATATGAGTGAGTTGCACTGAAAAACTTAGAATTTACTGAAAAACCCGCATTAGACGAAATGCACAGTGTAGTACATTGTATATGAGTGAGTTGCACTGAAAAACTTAGAATTTACTGAAAAACCCGCATTAGACGAAATGCACAGTGTAGTACATTGTATATGTGTGAGTTGCACTGAAAAACTTAGAATTTACTGAAAAACCCGCATTAGACGAAATGCACAGTGTAGTACATTGTATATGAGTGAGTTGCACTGAAAAACTTAGAATTTACTGAAAAACCCGCATTAGACGAAATGCACAGTGTAGTACATTGTATATGAGTGAGTTGCACTGAAAAACTTAGAATTTACTGAAAAACCCGCATTAGACGAAATGCACAGTGTAGTACATTGTATATGAGTGAGTTGCACTGAAAAACTTAGAATTTACTGAAAAACCCGCATTAGACGAAATGCACAGTGTAGTACATTGTATATGAGTGAGTTGCACTAAAAAACTTAGAATTTACTGAAAAACCCGCATTAGACGAAATGCACAGTGTAGTACATAGTATATGAGTGAATTGCACTGAAAAACTTAGAATTTACTGAAAAACCCGCATTAGACGAAATGCACAGTGTAGTACATTGTATATGAGTGAGTTGCACTGAAAAATTTAGAATTTACTGAAAAACCCGCATTAGACGAAATGCACAGTGTAGTACATTGTATATGAGTGAGTTGCACTGAAAAACTTAGAATTTACTGAAAAACCCGCATTAGACGAAATGCACAGTGTAGTACATTGTATATGAGTGAGTTGCACTGAAAAACTTAGAATTTACTGAAAAACCCGCATTAGACGAAATGCACAGTGTAGTACATTGTATATAAGTGAGTTGCACTGAAAAACTTAGAATATACTGAAAAACCCGCATTAGACGAAATGTACAGTGTAGTACATAGTATATGAGTGAGTTGCACTGAAAAACTTAGAATTTACTGAAAAACCCGCATTAGACGAAATACACAGTGTAGTACATTGTATATGAGTGAGTTGCACTGAAAAACTTAGAATTTACTGAAAAACCCGCATTAGACGAAATGCACAGTGTAGTACATTGTATATGAGTGAGTTGCACTGAAAAACTTAGAATTTACTGAAAACCCGCATTAGACTAAATACACAGTGTAGTACATTGTATATGAGTGAGTTGCACTGAAAAACTTAGAATTTACTGAAAAACCCGCATTAGATGAAATGCACAGTGTAGTACATTGTATACGAGTGAGTTGCACTAAAAAACTTAGAATTTACTGAAAAACCCGCATTAGACGAAATGCACAGTGTAGTACATAGTATATGAGTGAGTTGCACTGAAAAACTTCGAATTTACTGAAAAACCCGCATTAGACGAAATGCAGAGTGTAGTACATTGTATATGAGTGAGTTGCACTGAAAAACTTAGAATTTACTGAAAAACCCGCATTAGACGAAATTCACAGTGTAGTACATTGTATATGAGTGAGTTGCACTGAAAAACTTAGAATTTACTGAAAAACCCGCATTAGACGAAATGCACAGTGTAGTACATTGTATATGAGTGAGTTGCACTGAAAAACTTAGAATTTACTGAAAAACCCGCATTAGACGAAATGCACAGTGTAGTACATTGTATATGAGTGAGTTGCACTAAAAAACTTCGAATTTACTGAAAAACCCGCATTAGACGAAATGCACAGTGTAGTACATAGTATATGAGTGAATTGCACTGAAAAACTTAGAATTTACTGAAAAACCCACATTAGACGAAATGCACAGTGTAGTACATTGTATATGAGTGAGTTGCACTGAAAAATTTAGAATTTACTGAAAAACCCGCATTAGACGAAATGCACAGTGTAGTACATTGTATATGAGTGAGTTGCACTGAAAAACTTAGAATTTACTGAAAAACCCGCATTAGACGAAATGCACAGTGTAGTACATTGTATATGAGTGAGTTGCACTGAAAAAATTAGAATTTACTGAAAAACCCGCATTAGACGAAATCCACAGTGTAGTACATTGTATATGAGTGAGTTGCACTGAAAAACTTAGAATTTACTGAAAAACCCGCATTAGACGAAATGCACAGTGTAGTACATTGTATATGAGTGAGTTGCACTGAAAAATTTAGAATTTACTGAAAAACCCGCATTAGACGAAATCCACAGTGTAGTACATTGTATATGAGTGAGTTGCACTGAAAAACTTAGAATTTACTAAAAAACCCGCATTAGACGAAATGCACAGTGTAGTACATTGTATATGAGTGAGTTGAACTGAAAAACTTAGAATTTACTGAAAACCCGCAAAAGACTAAATACACAGTGTAGTACATTGTATATGAGTGAGTTGCACTGAAAAACTTAGAATTTACTGAAAAACCCGCATTAGACGAAATGCACAGTGTAGTACATTGTATATGAGTGAGTTGCACTGAAAAACTTAGAATTTACTGAAAAACCCGCATTAGACGAAATGAACAGTGTAGTACATAGTATATGAGTGAATTGCACTGAAAAACTTAGAATTTACTGAAAAACCCGCATTAGACGAAATGCACAGTGTAGTACATTGTATATGAGTGAGTTGCACTGAAAAACTTAGAATTTACTGAAAAACCCGCATTAGACGAAATGCACAGTGTAGTACATTGTATATGAGTGAGTTGCACTGAAAAACTTAGAATTTACTGAAAAACCCGCATTAGACGAAATGCACAGTGTAGTACATTGTATATGAGTGAGTTGCACTGAAAAACTTAGAATTTACTGAAAAACCCGCATTAGACGAAATGCACAGTGTAGTACATTGTATATGAGTGAGTTGCACTGAAAAACTTAGAATTTACTGAAAAACCCGCATTAGACGAAATGCCCAGTGTAGTACATTGTATATGAGTGAGTTGCACTGAAAAACTTAGAATTTACTGAAAAACCCGCATTAGATGAAATGCACAGTGTAGTACATTGTATATGAGTGAGTTGCACTGAAAAACTTAGAATTTACTGAAAAACCCGCATTAGACGAAATGCACAGTGTAGTACATTGTATATGAGTGAGTTGCACTGAAAAACTTAGAATTTACTGAAAAACCCGCATTAGACGAAATGTACAGTGTAGTACATAGTATACGAGTGAGTTGCACTGAAAAACTTAGAATTTACTGAAAAACCTGCATTAGACGAAATGCACAGTGTAGTACATAGTATATGAGTGAGTTGCACTGAAAAACTTAGAATTTACTGAAAAACCCGCATTAGACGAAATGCACAGTGTAGTACATTGTATATGAGTGAGTTGCACTGAAAAACTTAGAATTTACTGAAAAACCCGCATTAGACGAAATGAACAGTGTAGTACATTGTATATGAGTGAGTTGCACTGAAAAACTTAGAATTTACTGAAAAACCCGCTTTAGACGAAATGCACAGTGTAGTACATTGTATATGAGTGAGTTGCACTGAAAAACTTAGAATTTACTGAAAAACCCGCATTAGACGAAATGCACAGTGTAGTACATTGTATATGAGTGAGTTGCACTGAAAAACTTAGAATTTACTGAAAAACCCGCATTAGACGAAATGCACAGTGTAGTACATTGTATATGAGTGAGTTGCACTGAAAAACTTAGAATTTACTGAAAAACCCGCATTAGACGAAATGCACAGTGTAGTACATTGTATATGAGTGAATTGCACTGAAAAACTTAGAATTTACTGAAAAACCCGCATTAGACGAAATGCACAGTGTAGTACATTGTATATGAGTGAGTTGCACTGAAAAACTTAGAATTTACTGAAAAACCCGCATTAGACGAAATGTACAGTGTAGTACATAGTACATGAGTGAGTTGCACTGAAAAACTTAGAATTTACTGAAAAACCTGCATTAGACGAAATGCACAGTGTAGTACATAGTATATGAGTGAGTTGCACTGAAAAACTTAGAATTTACTGAAAAACCCGCATTAGACGAAATGCACAGTGTAGTACATTGTATATGAGTGTTTTGCACTGAAAAACTTAGAATTTACTGAAAAAACCCGCATTAGACGAAATGCACAGTGTAGTGCATGTATATGAGTGAGTTGCACTGAAAAACTTAGAATTTACTGAAAAACCCGCATTAGACGAAATGCACAGTGTAGTACATTGTATATGAGTGAGTTGCACTGAAAAACTTAGAATTTACTAAAAAACCCGAATCAAACGAAATGCACAGTGTAGTACATTGTATATGAGTGAGTTGCACTGAAAAAATTAGAATTTACTGAAAAACCCCCATTAGACGAAATGTACAGTGTAGTACATAGTATATGAGTGAGTTGCACTGAAAAACTTAGAATTTACTGAAAAACCTGCATTAGACGAAATGCATAGTGTAGTACATAGTATATGAGTGAGTTGCACTGAAAAACTTAGAATTTACTGAAAAACCCGCATTAGACGAAATGCACAGTGTAGTACATTGCATATGAGTGAGTTGCACTGAAAAACTTAGAATTTACTGAAAAATCCGCATTAGACGAAATGAACAGTGTAGTACATTGTATATGAATGAGTTGCACTGAAAAAAGTAGAATTTACTAAAAAACCCGCTTTAGACGAAATGCACAGTGTAGTACATTGTATATGAGTGAGTTGCACTGAAAAACTTAGAATTTACTGAAAAACCCGCATTAGACGAAATGCACAGTGTAGTACATTGTATATGAGTGAGTTGCACTGAAAAACTTAGAATTTACTGAAAAACCCGCATTAGACGAAATGCACAGTGTAGTACATGTATATGAGTGAGTTGCACAGAAAAAATTAGAATTTACTGAAAAACCCGCATTAGACGAAATGCACAGTGTAGTACATTGTATATGAGTGAGTTGCACTGAAAAACTTAGAATTTACTGAAAAACCCGCATCAGACGAAATGCACAGTGTAGTACATTGTATATGAGTGAGTTGCACTGAAAAAATTAGAATTTACTGAATAACCCGCATTAGACGAAAAGCACAGTGTAGTACATAGTATATGAGTGAGTTGCACTGAAAAACTTAGAATTTACTGAAAAACCCGCAATAGACGAAATGCACAGTGTAGTACATAGTATATGAGTGAGTTGCACTGAAAAACTTAGAATATACTGAAAAACCCGCATTAGACGAAATGCACAGTGTAGTACATTGTATATGAGTGAGTTGCACTGAAAAACTTAGAATTTACTGAAAAACCCGCATTAGACGAAATGCCCAGTGTAGTACATTGTATATGAGTGAGTTGCACTGAAAAACTTAGAATTTACTGAAAAACCCGCATTAGACGAAATGCACAGTGTAGTACATTGTATATGAGTGAGTTGCACTGAAAAACTTAGAATTTACTGAAAAACCCGCATTAGACGAAATGCACAGTGTAGTACATTGTATATGAGTGAGTTGCACTGAAAAACTTAGAATTTACTGAAAAACCCGCATTAGACGAAATGTACAGTGTAGTACATAGTATACGAGTGAGTTGCACTGAAAAACTTAGAATTTACTGAAAAACCTGCATTAGAGGAAATGCACAGTGTAGTACATAGTATATGAGTGAGTTGCACTGAAAAACTTAGAATTTACTGAAAAACCCGCATTAGACGAAATACACAGTGTAGTACATTGTATATGAGTGAGTTGCACTTAAAAACTTAGAATTTACTGAAAAACCCGCATTAGATGAAATGCACAGTGTAGTACATTGTATATGAGTGAGTTGCACTGAAAAAGTTAGAATTTACTGAAAAACCCGCAATAGACGAAATGTACAGTGTAGTACATAGTATATGAGTGACTTGCACTGAAAAACTTAGAATTTACTGAAAAACCCGCATTAGACGAAATGCAGAGTGTAGTACATTGTATATGAGTGAGTTGCACTGAAAAACTTAGAATTTACTGAAAAAACCGCATTAGACGAAATGAACAGTGTAATACATTGTATATGAGTGAGTTGCACTGAAAAACTTTGAATTTACTGAAAAACCCGCATTAGACGAAATGCACAGTGTAGTACATTGTATATGAGTGAGTTTCACTGAAAAACTTAGAATTTACTGAAAAACCCGCATTAGACGAAATGCACAGTGTAGTACATTGTATATGAGTGAGTTGCACTGAAAAACTTAGAATTTACTGAAAAGCCCCGCATTAGACGAAATGCACAGTGTAGTACATTGTATATGAGTGAGTTGCACTGAAAAACTTAGAATTTACTGAAAAACCCGCATTAGACGAAATGCACAGTGTAGTACATAGTATAATGAGTGAATTGCACTGAACAACTTAGAATTTACTGAAAAACCCGCATTAGACGAAATGCAGAGTGTAGTACATTGTATATGAGTGAGTTGCACTGAAAAATTTAGAATTTACTGAAAAATCCGCATTAGACGAAATGCACAGTGTAGTACATTGTATATGAGTGAGTTGCACTGAAAAACTTCGAATTTACTGAAAAACCCGCATTAGACGAAATGCACAGTGTAGTACATTGTATATGAGTGAGTTGCACTGAAAAACTTAGAATTTACTGAAAAACCCGCATTAGACGAAATGCACAGTGTAGTACATTGTATATGAGTGAGTTGCACTAAAAAACTTAGAATTTACTGAAAAACCCGCATTAGACGAAATGCACAGTGTAGTACATAGTATATGAGTGAGTTGCACTGAAAAACTTAGAATTTACTGAAAAACCCGCATTAGACGAAATGCAGAGTGTAGTACATTGTATATGAGTGAGTTGCACTGAAAAACTTAGAATTTACTGAAAAACCCGCATTAGACGAAATGAACAGTGTTTTACATTGTATATGAGTGAGTTGCACTGAAAAACTTATAATTTACTGAAAAACCCGCATTAGACGAAATGCACAGTGTAGTACATTGTATATGAGTGAGTTGCACTGAAAAACTTAGAATTTACTGAAAAACCCGCATTAGACGAAATGCACAGTGTAGTACATTGTATATGAGTGAGTTGCACTGAAAAACTTAGAATTTACTGAAAAACCCGCATTAGACGAAATGCACAGTGTAGTACATTGTATATGAGTGAGTTGCACTGAAAAACTTAGAATTTACTGAAAAACCCGCATTAGACGAAATGCACAGTGTAGTACATAGTATATGAGTGAATTGCACTGAAAAACTTAGAATTTACTGAAAAACCCGCATTAGACGAAATGCACAGTGTAGTACATATTATATGAGTGAGTTGCACTGAAAAACTTAGAATTTACTGAAAAACCCGCATTAGACGAAATGCACAGTGTAGTACATTGTATATGAGTGAGTTGCACTGAAAAATTTAGAATTTACTGAAAAACCCGCATTAGACGAAATCCACAGTGTAGTACATTGTATATGAGTGAGTTGCACTGAAAAACTTAGAATTTACTGAAAAACCCGCATTAGACGAAATACACAGTGTAGTACATTGTATATGAGTGAGTTGCACTGAAAAACTTAGAATTTACTGAAAAACCCGCATTAGACGAAATGCACAGTGTAGTACATTGTATATGAGTGAGTTGCACTGAAAAACTTAGAATTTACTGAAAACCCGCATTAGACTCAATACACAGTGTAGTACATTGTATATGAGTGAGTTGCACTGAAAAACTTAGAATTTACTGAAAAACCCGCATTAGATGAAATGCACAGTGTAGTACATTGTATATGAGTGAGTTGCACTGAAAAACTTAGAATTTACTGAAAAACCCGCAATAGACGAAATGTACAGTGTAGTACATAGTATATGAGTGAATTGCACTGAAAAACTTAGAATTTACTGAAAAACCCGCATTAGACGAAATGCACAGTGTAGTACATTGTATATGAGTGAGTTGCACTGAAAAACTTAGAATTTACTGAAAAACCCGCATTAGACGAAATGCACAGTGTAGTACATTGTATATGAGTGAGTTGCACTGAAAAACTTAGAATTTACTGAAAAACCCGCATTAGACGAAATGCACAGTGTAGTACATTGTATATGAGTGAGTTGCACTGAAAAACTTAGAATTTACTGAAAAAACCCGCATTAGACGAAATGCACAGTGTAGTACATTGTATATGAGTGAGTTGCACTAAAAAACTTAGAATTTACTGAAAAACCCCGCATTAGACGAAATGCACAGTGTAGTACATAGTATATGAGTGAGTTGCACTGAAAAACTTAGAATTTACTGAAAAACCCGCATTAGACGAAATGCAGAGTGTAGTACATTGTATATGAGTGAGTTGCACTGAAAAACTTAGAATTTACTGAAAAACCCGCATTAGACGAAATGAACAGTGTAGTACATTGTATATGAGTGAGTTGCACTGAAAAACTTAGAATTTACTGAAAAACCCGCATTAGACGAAATGCACAGTGTAGTACATTGTATATGAGTGAGTTGCACTGAAAAACTTAGAATTTACTGAAAAAACCCGCATTAGACGAAATGCACAGTGTAGTACATTGTATATGAGTGAGTTGCACTGAAAAACTTAGAATTTACTGAAAAACCCGCATTAGACGAAATGTTACAGTGTAGTACATAGTATATGAGTGAGTTGCACTGAAAAACTTAGAATTTACTGAAAAACCCGCATTAGACGAAATGCACAGTGTAGTACATATTATATGAGTGAGTTGCACTGAAAAACTTAGAATTTACTGAAAAACCCGCATTAGACGAAATGCACAGTGTAGTACATTGTATATGAGTGAGTTGCACTGAAAAAATTAGAATTTACTGAAAAACCCGCATTAGACGAAATCCACAGTGTAGTACATTGTATATGAGTGAGTTGCACTGAAAAACTTAGAATTTACTGAAAAACCCGCATTAGACGAAATGCACAGTGTAGTACATTGTATATGAGTGAGTTGCACTGAAAAATTTAGAATTTACTGAAAAACCCGCATTAGACGAAATCCACAGTGTAGTACATTGTATATGAGTGAGTTGCACTGAAAAACTTAGAATTTACTGAAAAACCCGCATTAGATGAAATGCACAGTGTAGTACATTGTATATGAGTGAGTTGCACTGAAAAACCTTAGAATTTACTGAAAAACCCGCAATAGACGAAATGTACAGTGTAGTACATAGTATATGAGTGAATTGCACTGAAAAACTTAGAATTTACTGAAAAACCCGCATTAGACGAAATGCACAGTGTAGTACATTGTATATGAGTGAGTTGCACTGAAAAACTTAGAATTTACTGAAAAACCCGCATTTGACGAAATGCACAGTGTAGTACATTGTATATGAGTGAGTTGCACTGAAAAACTTAGAATTTACTGAAAAACCCGCATTAGACGAAATGCACAGTGTAGTACATTGTATATGAGTGAGTTGCACTGAAAAACTTAGAATTTACTGAAAAACCCGCATTAGACGAAATGCACAGTGTAGTACATTGTATATGTGTGAGTTGCACTGAAAAACTTAGAATTTACTGAAAAACCCGCATTAGACGAAATGCACAGTGTAGTACATTGTATATGAGTGAGTTGCACTGAAAAACTTAGAATTTACTGAAAAACCCGCATTAGACGAAATGCACAGTGTAGTACATTGTATATGAGTGAGTTGCACTGAAAAACTTAGAATTTACTGAAAAACCCGCATTAGACGAAATGCACAGTGTAATACATTGTATATGAGTGAGTTGCACTGAAAAACTTAGAATTTACTGAAAAACCCGCATTAGACGAAATGCACAGTGTAGTACATAGTATATGAGTGAGTTGCACTGAAAAACTTAGAATTTACTGAATAACCCGCATTAGACGAAATGCAGAGTGTAGTACATTGTATATGAGTGAGTTGCACTGAAAAACTTAGAATTTACTGAAAAACCCGCATTAGACGAAATGAACAGTGTAGTACATTGTATATGAGTGAGTTGCACTGAAAAACTTAGAATTTACTGAAAAACCCGCATTAGACGAAATGCACAGTGTAGTACATTGTATATGAGTGAGTTGCACTGAAAAACTTAGAATTTACTGAAAAACCCGCATTAGACGAAATGCACAGTGTAGTACATAGTATATGAGTGAATTGCACTGAAAAACTTAGAATTTACTGAAAAACCCGCATTAGACGAAATGCACAGTGTAGTACATTGTATATGAGTGAGTTGCACTGAAAAACTTAGAATTTACTGAAAAACCCGCATTAGACGAAATGCACAGTGTAGTACATTGTATATGAGTGAGTTGCACTTAAAAACTTAGAATTTACTGAAAAACCCGCATTAGACGAAATGCACAGTGTAGTACATTGTATATGAGTGAGTTGCACTGAAAAACTTAGAATTTACTGAAAAACCCGCATTAGACGAAATGCACAGTGTAGTACATTGTATATGAGTGAGTTGCACTGAAAAACTTAGAATTTACTGAAAAACCCGCATTAGACGAAATGCACAGTGTAGTACATTGTATATGAGTGAGTTGCACTGAAAAACTTAGAATTTACTGAAAAACCCGCATTAGACGAAATGCACAGTGTAGTACATTGTATATGAGTGAGTTGCACTGAAAAACTTAGAATTTACTGAAAAACCCGCATTAGACGAAATGCACAGTGTAGTACATTGTATATGAGTGAGTTGCACTGAAAAACTTAGAATTTACTGAAAAACCCGCATTAGACGAAATGCACAGTGTAGTACATTGTATATGAGTGAGTTGCACTAAAAAACTTAGAATTTACTGAAAAACCCGCATTAGACGAAATGCACAGTGTAGTACATAGTATATGAGTGAGTTGCACTGAAAAACTTAGAATTTACTGAAAAACCCGCATTAGACGAAATGCAGAGTGTAGTACATTGTATATGAGTGAGTTGCACTGAAAAACTTAGAATTTACTGAAAAACCCGCATTAGACGAAATGAACAGTGTAGTACATTGTATATGAGTGAGTTGCACTGAAAAACTTAGAATTTACTGAAAAACCCGCATTAGACGAAATGCACAGTGTAGTACATTGTATATGAGTGAGTTGCACTGAAAAACTTAGAATTTACTGAAAAACCCGCATTAGACGAAATGCACAGTGTAGTACATTGTATATGAGTGAGTTGCACTGAAAAACTTAGAATTTACTGAAAAACCCGCATTAGACGAAATGTACAGTGTAGTACATAGTATATGAGTGAGTTGCACTGAAAAACTTAGAATTTACTGAAAAACCCGCATTAGACGAAATGCACAGTGTAGTACATATTATATGAGTGAGTTGCACTGAAAAACTTAGAATTTACTGAAAAACCCGCATTAGACGAAATGCACAGTGTAGTACATTGTATATGAGTGAGTTGCACTGAAAAAATTAGAATTTACTGAAAAACCCGCATTAGACGAAATCCACAGTGTAGTACATTGTATATGAGTGAGTTGCACTGAAAAACTTAGAATTTACTGAAAAACCCGCATTAGACGAAATGCACAGTGTAGTACATTGTATATGAGTGAGTTGCACTGAAAAATTTAGAATTTACTGAAAAACCCGCATTAGACGAAATCCACAGTGTAGTACATTGTATATGAGTGAGTTGCACTGAAAAACTTAGAATTTACTGAAAAACCCGCATTAGATGAAATGCACAGTGTAGTACATTGTATATGAGTGAGTTGCACTGAAAAACTTAGAATTTACTGAAAAACCCGCAATAGACGAAATGTACAGTGTAGTACATAGTATATGAGTGAATTGCACTGAAAAACTTAGAATTTACTGAAAAACCCGCATTAGACGAAATGCACAGTGTAGTACATTGTATATGAGTGAGTTGCACTGAAAAACTTAGAATTTACTGAAAAACCCGCATTTGACGAAATGCACAGTGTAGTACATTGTATATGAGTGAGTTGCACTGAAAAACTTAGAATTTACTGAAAAACCCGCATTAGACGAAATGCACAGTGTAGTACATTGTATATGAGTGAGTTGCACTGAAAAACTTAGAATTTACTGAAAAACCCGCATTAGACGAAATGCACAGTGTAGTACATTGTATATGTGTGAGTTGCACTGAAAAACTTAGAATTTACTGAAAAACCCGCATTAGACGAAATGCACAGTGTAGTACATTGTATATGAGTGAGTTGCACTGAAAAACTTAGAATTTACTGAAAAACCCGCATTAGACGAAATGCACAGTGTAGTACATTGTATATGAGTGAGTTGCACTGAAAAACTTAGAATTTACTGAAAAACCCGCATTAGACGAAATGCACAGTGTAATACATTGTATATGAGTGAGTTGCACTGAAAAACTTAGAATTTACTGAAAAACCCGCATTAGACGAAATGCACAGTGTAGTACATAGTATATGAGTGAGTTGCACTGAAAAACTTAGAATTTACTGAATAACCCGCATTAGACGAAATGCAGAGTGTAGTACATTGTATATGAGTGAGTTGCACTGAAAAACTTAGAATTTACTGAAAAACCCGCATTAGACGAAATGAACAGTGTAGTACATTGTATATGAGTGAGTTGCACTGAAAAACTTAGAATTTACTGAAAAACCCGCATTAGACGAAATGCACAGTGTAGTACATTGTATATGAGTGAGTTGCACTGAAAAACTTAGAATTTACTGAAAAACCCGCATTAGACGAAATGCACAGTGTAGTACATAGTATATGAGTGAATTGCACTGAAAAACTTAGAATTTACTGAAAAACCCGCATTAGACGAAATGCACAGTGTAGTACATTGTATATGAGTGAGTTGCACTGAAAAACTTAGAATTTACTGAAAAACCCGCATTAGACGAAATGCACAGTGTAGTACATTGTATATGAGTGAGTTGCACTGAAAAACTTAGAATTTACTGAAAAACCCGCATTAGACGAAATGCACAGTGTAGTACATTGTATATGAGTGAGTTGCACTGAAAAACTTAGAATTTACTGAAAAACCCGCATTAGACGAAATGCACAGTGTAGTACATTGTATATGAGTGAGTTGCACTGAAAAACTTAGAATTTACTGAAAAACCCGCATTAGACGAAATGCACAGTGTAGTACATTGTATATGAGTGAGTTGCACTGAAAAACTTAGAATTTACTGAAAAACCCGCATTAGACGAAATGCACAGTGTAGTACATTGTATATGAGTGAGTTGCACTGAAAAACTTAGAATTTACTGAAAAACCCGCATTAGACGAAATGCACAGTGTAGTACATTGTATATGAGTGAGTTGCACTGAAAAACTTAGAATTTACTGAAAAACCCGCATTAGACGAAATGCACAGTGTAGTACATTGTATATGAGTGAGTTGCACTAAAAAACTTAGAATTTACTGAAAAACCCGCATTAGACGAAATGCACAGTGTAGTACATAGTATATGAGTGAGTTGCACTGAAAAACTTAGAATTTACTGAAAAACCCGCATTAGACGAAATGCAGAGTGTAGTACATTGTATATGAGTGAGTTGCACTGAAAAACTTAGAATTTACTGAAAAACCCGCATTAGACGAAATGAACAGTGTAGTACATTGTATATGAGTGAGTTGCACTGAAAAACTTAGAATTTACTGAAAAACCCGCATTAGACGAAATGCACAGTGTAGTACATTGTATATGAGTGAGTTGCACTGAAAAACTTAGAATTTACTGAAAAACCCGCATTAGACGAAATGCACAGTGTAGTACATTGTATATGAGTGAGTTGCACTAAAAAACTTAGAATTTACTGAAAAACCCGCATTAGACGAAATGCACAGTGTAGTACATAGTATATGAGTGAATTGCACTGAAAAACTTAGAATTTACTGAAAAACCCACATTAGACGAAATGCACAGTGTAGTACATTGTATATGAGTGAGTTGCACTGAAAAATTTAGAATTTACTGAAAAACCCGCATTAGACGAAATGCACAGTGTAGTACATTGTATATGAGTGAGTTGCACTGAAAAACTTAGAATTTACTGAAAAACCCGCATAAGACGAAATGCACAGTGTAGTACATTGTATATGAGTGAGTTGCACTGAAAAACTTAGAATTTACTGAAAAACCCGCATTAGACGAAATGTACAGTGTAGTACATAGTATATGAGTGAGTTGCACTGAAAAACTTAGAATTTACTGAAAAACCCGCATTAGACGAAATGCACAGTGTAGTACATATTATATGAGTGAGTTGCACTGAAAAACTTAGAATTTACTGAAAAACCCGCATTAGACGAAATGCACAGTGTAGTACATTGTATATGAGTGAGTTGCACTGAAAAAATTAGAATTTACTGAAAAACCCGCATTAGACGAAATCCACAGTGTAGTACATTGTATATGAGTGAGTTGCACTGAAAAACTTAGAATTTACTGAAAAACCCGCATTAGACGAAATGCACAGTGTAGTACATTGTATATGAGTGAGTTGCACTGAAAAATTTAGAATTTACTGAAAAACCCGCATTAGACGAAATCCACAGTGTAGTACATTGTATATGAGTGAGTTGCACTGAAAAACTTAGAATTTACTGAAAAACCCGCATTAGATGAAATGCACAGTGTAGTACATTGTATATGAGTGAGTTGCACTGAAAAACTTAGAATTTACTGAAAAACCCGCAATAGACGAAATGTACAGTGTAGTACATAGTATATGAGTGAATTGCACTGAAAAACTTAGAATTTACTGAAAAACCCGCATTAGACGAAATGCACAGTGTAGTACATTGTATATGAGTGAGTTGCACTGAAAAACTTAGAATTTACTGAAAAACCCGCATTTGACGAAATGCACAGTGTAGTACATTGTATATGAGTGAGTTGCACTGAAAAACTTAGAATTTACTGAAAAACCCGCATTAGACGAAATGCACAGTGTAGTACATTGTATATGAGTGAGTTGCACTGAAAAACTTAGAATTTACTGAAAAACCCGCATTAGACGAAATGCACAGTGTAGTACATTGTATATGTGTGAGTTGCACTGAAAAACTTAGAATTTACTGAAAAACCCGCATTAGACGAAATGCACAGTGTAGTACATTGTATATGAGTGAGTTGCACTGAAAAACTTAGAATTTACTGAAAAACCCGCATTAGACGAAATGCACAGTGTAGTACATTGTATATGAGTGAGTTGCACTGAAAAACTTAGAATTTACTGAAAAACCCGCATTAGACGAAATGCACAGTGTAATACATTGTATATGAGTGAGTTGCACTGAAAAACTTAGAATTTACTGAAAAAACCCGCATTAGACGAAATGCACAGTGTAGTACATAGTATATGAGTGAGTTGCACTGAAAAACTTAGAATTTACTGAATAACCCGCATTAGACGAAATGCAGAGTGTAGTACATTGTATATGAGTGAGTTGCACTGAAAAACTTAGAATTTACTGAAAAACCCGCATTAGACGAAATGAACAGTGTAGTACATTGTATATGAGTGAGTTGCACTGAAAAACTTAGAATTTACTGAAAAACCCGCATTAGACGAAATGCACAGTGTAGTACATTGTATATGAGTGAGTTGCACTGAAAAACTTAGAATTTACTGAAAAACCCGCATTAGACGAAATGAACAGTGTAGTACATAGTATATGAGTGAATTGCACTGAAAAACTTAGAATTTACTGAAAAACCCGCATTAGACGAAATGCACAGTGTAGTACATTGTATATGAGTGAGTTGCACTGAAAAACTTAGAATTTACTGAAAAACCCGCATTAGACGAAATGCACAGTGTAGTACATTGTATATGAGTGAGTTGCACTGAAAAACTTAGAATTTACTGAAAAAACCCGCATTAGACGAAATGCACAGTGTAGTACATTGTATATGAGTGAGTTGCACTGAAAAACTTAGAATTTACTGAAAAACCCGCATTAGACGAAATGCACAGTGTAGTACATTGTATATGAGTGAGTTGCACTGAAAAACTTAGAATTTACTGAAAAACCCGCATTAGACGAAATGCCCAGTGTAGTACATTGTATATGAGTGAGTTGCACTGAAAAACTTAGAATTTACTGAAAAACCCGCATTAGATGAAATGCACAGTGTAGTACATTGTATATGAGTGAGTTGCACTGAAAAACTTAGAATTTACTGAAAAACCCGCATTAGACGAAATGCACAGTGTAGTACATTGTATATGAGTGAGTTGCACTAAAAAACTTAGAATTTACTGAAAAAACCCGCATTAGACGAAATGTACAGTGTAGTACATAGTATACGAGTGAGTTGCACTGAAAAACTTAGAATTTACTGAAAAACCTGCATTAGACGAAATGCACAGTGTAGTACATAGTATATGAGTGAGTTGCACTGAAAAACTTAGAATTTACTGAAAAACCCGCATTAGACGAAATGCACAGTGTAGTACATTGTATATGAGTGAGTTGCACTGAAAAACTTAGAATTTACTGAAAAACCCGCATTAGACGAAATGAACAGTGTAGTACATTGTATATGAGTGAGTTGCACTGAAAAACTTAGAATTTACTGAAAAACCCGCATTAGACGAAATGCACAGTGTAGTACATTGCATATGAGTGAGTTGCACTGAAAAACTTAGAATTTACTGAAAAATCCGCATTAGACGAAATGAACAGTGTAGTACATTGTATATGAATGAGTTGCACTGAAAAAAGTAGAATTTACTAAAAAAACCCGCTTTAGACGAAATGCACAGTGTAGTACATTGTATATGAGTGAGTTGCACTGAAAAACTTAGAATTTACTGAAAAACCCGCATTAGACGAAATGCACAGTGTAGTACATTGTATATGAGTGAGTTGCACTGAAAAACTTAGAATTTACTGAAAAACCCGCATTAGACGAAATGCACAGTGTAGTACATGTATATGAGTGAGTTGCACAGAAAAAATTAGAATTTACTGAAAAACCCGCATTAGACGAAATGCACAGTGTAGTACATTGTATATGAGTGAGTTGCACTGAAAAACTTAGAATTACTGAAAAAACCCGCATCAGACGAAATGCACAGTGTAGTACATTGTATATGAGTGAGTTGCACTGAAAAAATTAGAATTTACTGAATAACCCGCATTAGACGAAATGCACAGTGTAGTACATAGTATATGAGTGAGTTGCACTGAAAAACTTAGAATTTACTGAAAAACCCGCAATAGACGAAATGCACAGTGTAGTACATAGTATATGAGTGAGTTGCACTGAAAAACTTAGAATTTACTGAAAAACCCGCATTAGACGAAATGCACAGTGTAGTACATTGTATATGAGTGAGTTGCACTGAAAAACTTAGAATTTACTGAAAAACCCGCATTAGACGAAATGCCCAGTGTAGTACATTGTATATGAGTGAGTTGCACTGAAAAACTTAGAATTTACTGAAAAACCCGCATTAGACGAAATGCACAGTGTAGTACATTGTATATGAGTGAGTTGCACTGAAAAACTTAGAATTTACTGAAAAACCCGCATTAGACGAAATGCACAGTGTAGTACATTGTATATGAGTGAGTTGCACTGAAAAACTTAGAATTTACTGAAAAACCCGCATTAGACGAAATGTACAGTGTAGTACATAGTATACGAGTGAGTTGCACTGAAAAACTTAGAATTTACTGAAAAACCTGCATTAGAGGAAATGCACAGTGTAGTACATAGTATATGAGTGAGTTGCACTGAAAAACTTAGAATATACTGAAAAACCCGCATTAGACGAAATGCACAGTGTAGTACATTGTATATGAGTGAGTTGCACTGAAAAACTTAGAATTTACTGAAAAACCCGCATTAGACGAAATGAACAGTGTAGTACATTGTATATGAGTGAGTTGCACTGAAAAACTTAGAATTTACTGAAAAACCCGCTTTAGACGAAATGCACAGTGTAGTACATTGTATATGAGTGAGTTGCACTAAAAAACTTAGAATTTACTGAAAAACCCGCATTAGACGAAATGCACAGTGTAGTACATTGTATATGAGTGAGTTGCACTGAAAAACTTAGAATTTACTGAAAAACCCGCATTAGACGAAATGCACAGTGTAGTACATTGTATATGAGTGAGTTGCACTGAAAAACTTAGAATTTACTGAAAAACCCGCATTAGACGAAATGCACAGTGTAGTACGTAGTATATGAGTGAATTGCACTGAAAAACTTAGAATTTACTGAAAAACCCGCATTAGACGAAATGCACAGTGTAGTACATTGTATATGAGTGAGTTGCACTGAAAAACTTAGAATTTACTGAAAAACCCGCATTAGACGAAATGTGCAGTGTAGTACATAGTATATGAGTGAGTTGCACTGAAAAACTTAGAATTTACTGAGAAACCTGCATTAGACGAAATGCACAGTGTAGTACATAGTATATGAGTGAGTTGCACTGAAAAACTTAGAATTTACTGAAAAACCCGCATTAGACGAAATGCACAGTGTAGTACATTGTATATGAGTGATTTGCACTGAAAAACTTAGAATTTACTGAAAAACCCGCATTAGACGAAATGCACAGTGTAGTGCATGTATATGAGTGAGTTGCACTGAAAAACTTAGAATTTACTGAAAAACCCGCATTAGACGAAATGCACAGTGTAGTACATTGTATATGAGTGAGTTGCACTGAAAAACTTAGAATTTACTGAAAAACCCGCATCAGACGAAATGCACAGTGTAGTACATTGTATATGAGTGAGTTGCACTGAAAAAATTAGAATTTACTGAAAAACCCGCATTAGACGAAATGCACAGTGTAGTACATAGTATATGAGTGAGTTGCACTGAAAAACTTAGAATTTACTGAAAAACCCGCAATAGACGAAATGCACAGTGTAGTACATAGTATATGAGTGAGTTGCACTGAAAAACTTAGAATTTACTGAAAAACCCGCATTAGACGAAATGCACAGTGTAGTACATTGTTTATGAGTGAGTTGCACTGAAAAATTTAGAGTTTACTGAAAAACCCGCATTAGACGAAATGCACAGTGTAGTACATTGTATAGGAGTGAGTTGCACTGAAAAACTTAGAATTTACTGAAAAACCCGCATTAGACGAAATGCACAGTGTAGTACATTGTATATGAGTGAGTTGCACTGAAAAACTTAGAATTTACTGAAAAACCCGCATTAGACGAAATGCACAGTGTAGTACATTGAATATGAGTGCGTTGCACTGAAAAACTTAGAATTTACTGAAAAACCCGCATTAGACGAAATGCACAGTGTAGTACATTGTATATGAGTGAGTTGCACTGAAAAACTTAGAATTTACTGAAAAACCCGCATTAGACGAAATGCACAGTGTAGTACATTGTATATGAGTGAGTTGCACTGAAAAACTTAGAATTTACTGAAAAACCCGCATTAGACGAAATGCACAGTGTAGTACATTGAATATGAGTGTGTTGCACTGAAAAATTTAGAATTTACTGAAAAACCCGCATTAGACGAAATGCACAGTGTAGTACATTGTATATGAGTGAGTTGCACTGAAAAACTTAGAATTTACTGAAAAACCCGCATTAGACGAAATGCACACTGTAGTACATTGTATATGAGTGAGTTGCACTGAAAAACTTAGAATTTACTGAAAAACCCGCATTAGACGAAATGGACAGTGTAGTACATTGTATATGAGTGAGTTGCACTGAAAAACTTAGAATTTACTGAAAAACCCGCATTAGACGAAATGCACAGTGTAGTACATTGTATATGAGTGAGTTGCACTGAAAACTTAGAATTTACTGAAAAACCCGCGTTAGACGAAATGCACAGTGTAGTACATTGAATATGAGTGCGTTGCACTGAAAAACTTAGAATTTACTGAAAAACCCGCATTAGACGAAATGCACAGTGTAGTACATTGTATATGAGTGAGTTGCACTGAAAAACTTAGAATTTACTGAAAAAACCCGCATTAGACGAAATGCACAGTGTAGTACATTGTATATGAGTGAGTTGCACTGAAAAACTTAGAATTTACTGAAAAACCCGCATTAGACGAAATGCACAGTGTAGTACATTGTATATGAGTGAGTTGCACTGAAAAACTTAGAATTTACTGAAAAACCCGCATTAGACGAAATGCACAGTGTAGTACATTGTATATGAGTGAGTTGCACTGAAAAACTTAGAATTTACTGAAAAACCCGCATTAGACGAAATGCACAGTGTAGTACATTGTATATGAGTGAGTTGCACTGAAAAACTTAGAATTTATTGAAAAACCCGCATTAGACGAAATGCACAGTGTAGTACATTGTATATGAGTGAGTTGCACTGAAAAACTTAGAATTTACTGAAAAACCCGCATTAGACGAAATGCACAGTGTAGTACATTGTATATGAGTGAGTTGCACTGAAAAACTTAGAATTTACTGAAAACCCGCATTAGACGAAATGCACAGTGTAGTACATTGTATATGAGTGAGTTGCACTGAAAAACTTAGAATTTACTGAAAAACCCGCATTAGACGAAATGCACAGTGTAGTACATTGAATATGAGTGCGTTGCACTGAAAAACTTAGAATTTACTGAAAAACCCGCATTAGACGAAATGCACAGTGTAGTACATTGTATATGAGTGAGTTGCACTGAAAAACTTAGAATTTACTGAAAAACCCGCATTAGACGAAATGCACAGTGTAGTACATTGTATATGAGTGAGTTGCACTGAAAAACTTAGAATTTACTGAAAAACCCGCATTAGACGAAATGCACAGTGTAGTACATTGTATATGAGTGAGTTGCACTGAAAAACTTAGAATTTACTGAAAAACCCGCATTAGACGAAATGCACAGTGTAGTACATTGTATATGAGTGAGTTGCACTGAAAAACTTAGAATTTACTGAAAAACCCGCATTAGACGAAATGCACAGTGTAGTACATTGTATATGAGTGAGTTGCACTGAAAAACTTAGAATTTACTGAAAAACCCGCATTAGACGAAATGCACAGTGTAGTACATTGTATATGAGTGAGTTGCACTGAAAAACTTAGAATTTACTGAAAAACCCGCATTAGACGAAATGCACAGTGTAGTACATTGTATATGAGTGAGTTGCACTGAAAAACTTAGAATTTACTGAAAAA
>NW_028227438.1:150525-215758 GCF_978045245.1 Mus caroli | reverse complement strand
ATTCTGGGTCCGACAGTGTGAATTTTTAATTTTCACTTTTTTCAGGGTTTCTAGCCATATTCTTGGTCTTACAGCGTGTATTTTAATTTTCCACGTTTTTCAGGGTTTCTTGCCATATTCTGTGTCCTACCATGTGATTTTCTCATTTATGAGGTTTTTCAAGTTTTTTCCCAAATCAGGTTCCTACAGTATGATTATTCTCATTTTCAACCTTTTTCAGGTTTTCTCCCCATATTCATGGTACTTCATTGTGAGTTTTTAATTTTCTACTTTTTTCAGGTTTTCTCGCCATATTCTGGGTCCTTCTGTGTGAGATTTTAATTTTCCACGTTTTTTAGGTTTTCTCTCCATATTCCGGTTCATTCAGTGTGAATTTTTAATTTTCACTTTTTTCAGGGTTTCTCGGCATATTCTTGGTCCTGCAGTGTGATTTTCTCATTTTCGACGTTTTTCAAGTTTTTTCATAATTCTTGATTCTACAGTGTGATTTTCTCATTTTCCACCTTTTTCAGGTTTTCTACCCATATTCTGGGTCCTTCAGTGTGAGTTTTTAATTTTCCTCGTTTTTTAGGTTTTCTCGCCATATTCCGGGTTCTTCAGTGTGAATTTTTAATTTTCCATGTTTTCAGGTTTTTTCATCATATTCTGGGGTCCTACAGTGTGATTTTCTCATTTACACGTTTATCAGGTTTTCTTGCCATATTCCAGGTCCTTTTCTGTGAATTTTTAATTTTCTTTCTTTCTTTTTTTGTATTTCTTGCCATATTCTGGTTAATACAGTGTCAATTTTTAATTTTCCACTTTTTTCATGGTTTATCGCCATATTCTGTGTCCGACAGTGTGAATTTTTAATTTTCACTTTTTTCAGTGTTTCTCGGCATATTCTGTGTCCTGCAGTGTTATTTTCTCATTTACACGTTTTTCAAGTTTTTTTGTAATTCTGACTCCAACAGTGTGATTTTCTCATTTTCCCGCTTTTTCAGGTTTTCTCGCCATATTTGGGGTCCTACCGTGTGAGTTTTTAATTTTCTACTTTTTTCAGGGTTTCTTGCCATATTCTGGGTCCAGCAGTGTGATTTTCTCAATTATGATGTTTTTCAAGTTTTTTCCTAATTCTGGGTTTTACCATGCGATTATTCTCATTTTCAACCTTTTTCAGGTTTTCTCCCCATATTCGGGGTCCTTCAGTGTGAATTTTTTATTTTCTACTTTTTTCAGGTTTTCTCGCCATATTCTAGGTCCTTCAGTGTGAGTTTTTAATTTTCCTCGTTTTTTAGGTTTTCTCCCCATATTCCGGGTCCTTCAGTGTGAATTTTTAATTTTCCACGTTTTTCAGGTTTTTCATCATATTCTGGGTTCCTAGAGTGTGATTTTCTCATTTCCACGTTTATCAGGTTTTCTTGCCATATTCCAGGTTCTTTTCTGTGAATTTTTAATTTTCCACGTTTTTTTTTTTGTATTTCTTGCCATATTCTGGTTAATACAGTGTGAATTTTAATTTTCCACTTTTTTCATGGTTTATCGCCATCTTCTGGGTCCGACAGTGTGAATTTTTAATTTTCACTTTTTTCAGTGTTTCTCAGCATATTCTGGGTCCTGCAGTGTGATTTTCTCATTTTCGACGTTTATCAAGTTTTTTCATAATTCTGGGTTCTACAGTATGATTATTCTCATTTTCAACCTTTTTCAGGTTTTCTCCCCATATTCGGGGTACTTCCATGTGAGTTTTTAATTTTCTATTTTTTTCACCGTTTCTTGCCATATTCTGGGACCTACAGCGTGTAGTTTAATTTTCCATGTTTTTCAGTGTTTCTCGCCATATACTGGGTCCCACAGTGTGATTTTCTCATTTATGATGTTTTTCAAGTTTTTTTCCCAATTCTGGGTCCTACAGTGTGATTATTCTCATTTTCAACCTTTTTCAGGTTTTCTCCCCATATTCTGGGTCCTTCAGGGTGAGTTTTTAATTTTCCTCGTTTTATAGGTTTTCTCGCCATATTCCGGGTCCTTCAGTCTGAATTTTTAATTCTCCACGTTTTTCACGTTTTTTCGGCATATTCTGGGTCATGCCGTGTGATTTTCTCATTTTCCACCTTTTTCAGGTTTTCTCGCCATATTCTGGGTCCTTCAGTGTGAGTTTTTAATTTTCCTCGTTTTATAGGTTTTCTCGCCATATTCCGGGTCCTTCAGTGTGAATTTTTAATTTTCCACGTTTTTCACGTTTTTTCGGCATATTCTGGGTCCTGCAGTGTGATTTTCTCATTTTCCACTTTTTTCAAGTTTTTTCGTAATTCTGTGTCCTACAGTGTGATTTTCTCAATTACCACCTTTTTCAGGTTTTCTCGCCATATTTGGGTTCCTTCAGTGTGAGTTTTTAATTTTCTACTTTTTTCAGGGTTTCTGGCCCTATTCTGGGTCCTACAGCGTGTATTTTTAATTTTCCACGTTTTTCATGGTTTCTTGGCATATTCTAGGTCCTACAGTGTGATTTTCTCATTTTCAACCATTTTCAAGTTTTTTCGCAATTCTGTGTCCTACAGTGTGATTTTCACATTTTCCAACTTTTTCAGGTTTTCTCACCATATTCGGGGTCCTTCAGTGTTTCTAATGTTCTACTTTTTTCACGGTTTCTCGCCATATTCTGTGTCCTACAGTGTGAATTTCTCATTTTCCACCTTTTTTAGTGTTTCTTGCCATATTCTGGGTTCTGTAGTGTGATTTTCTCATTTTCCATCTTTTTCAGGTTTCTTGGCATATTCTGGGTCCTTCAGTGTGAGTTTTTAATTTTCCACTTGTTTCAGTGATTCTTTGCATATTCTGGGTCTTACAGTCTGATTTTCTACCTTTTTCAGGGTTTATTGCCATATCCTAGGAACTTCAGTGCGAATTTTTAATTTTCCATTTTTTTCAGTTTTTCTCGCCATATTCCAGGTCTTTCAGTGTGAATTTTCAATTTTCCACGTTTTTCAGGTTTTCTCACAATATTCCTTGTCCTACAGTATTAATTTTTAATTTTCCGTGTTTTTCAGTTTTTTTTTTTTTCATATTCTGGGTCCTTCAGTGTGAGTATTTTATTTTCCTCGTTTTTCAGGTTTTCTTGCCATATTCCGGGTTCTTCATTGTGAGTTTTTAATTTGACACGTTTTTCAGACTTTCTCAGCATATTTTGGGTCCTACAGTGAGAATTTTTAATTTTCCTCGTTTTTCAAGGATTCTTGCCATATTCTGGTCCTACAGTGTGAATTTTTAATTTTCCATGTTTTTCAGTGTTTCTTGCCATATTCTGGGTCCCACAGTGTGAATTTTCAATTTTCCACCTTTTCAGGTTTTCTCGGCATATTCTGGGTAATACTGTGTGAATTTTTAATTTTCCACCTTTTTCAAGGTGTCTTGCCATATTCTGGTCCTACCATGTGAATTTTTAATTTTCCATGTTTTCAAGGTTTCTTGCCATATTCTGGTCCTACAGTGTGAATTTTTAATTTTCCATGTTTTTCAGGGTTTCTTGCCATTTACTGGGTCCTACCACGTGTATTTTTAATTTTCCACGTTTTACAGGGTTTCTCGGCATATTCTGGGTCCTACAATGTGATTTTCTCATTGTCGAAGTTTTTCAACTTTTTCGCAATTCTGGGTCCTACAGTGTGATTTTCTCATTTTCAACCTTTTTCAGGTTTTCTCGCCATATTCGGGGTCCTTCAGTTTGAGTTTTTAATTTTCTACTTTTTTCAGGGTTTCTCGCCGTATTTGCGTCCTACAGTGTGAATTTTAAATTTTCCACGTTTTTCAGTGTTTCTCGAAATATTCTGGGTCCTAGAGTGTGAATTTTAATTTTAAATGTTTTTAAGTTTTTTTTCATATTCTGGGTACTACATTGGATTTTTTCATTTTCCAACTTTTTCAGGTTTTCTCGGCATATTCTGGGTCCTACAGTGTGAATTTTTAAATTTACAGGTTTTTCAAAGTTTCTTGCCATATTCTGGTTCTACAGTGTAAATTTTAAATTTTTACACGTTTTTCAGTGTTTTCGCCATATTCTGGGTCCTACAGTGTGAATATTTATTTTTCCATAATTTTCAGGTTTTCTCCCCATATTCTGGGTCCTTCAATGTGAGTTTTTAATTTTCTTCGTTTTTCAGGTTTTCTCGCGTTTTTCGTGGTCCTTCAGTGTGAATTTTTATTTTTCCACATTTTTCAGAATTTTTCGTCACATTCTGAGTCCTACAGTTTGATTTTCTCATTTTTACTTTTTTCAGGTTTTTTTTTTTTTTTTTTTTTTTTTTGCCATATTCCAGGTCCTTAAGTGTTAATTTTTTACTTTACCACGTTTTACCATTGTTTCTCGCCATATTCTGGGTAGTACAGTGTGAATTTTTATTTTCCACTTTTTTCATGGTGTATCGCCATATACTGGGTCCAACAGTATGAATTTTTAATTTTCACGTATTTCAGTGTTTCTCCCCATATTCTGGGTCCAGCAGTGTGATTTTCTCATTTTACACCTTTTTAGATTTTCTCGCCATATTCGGGGTCCTTCAGTGTGAGTTTTTAATTTTCTACTTTTTTCAGGGTTTCTTGCCATATTCTGGAACCTACAGCATGTATTTTCAATATTCCACGTTTTTCAGGGTTTCTCGCCATATTCTGGGTCCTACAGTGTGAATTATTAATTTTCCACTTTTTTTCAGGGTTTCTTGGTATATTCTGGGTCCTATAGTGTGATTTTCTCATTTTCCACGTTTTTCAGAGATTCTTGCCATATCCTAGGTCCTTCAGTGGGAATATTTAATTTTCCAATTTTTTCAGTTTTTTTCACCATATTCCAGGTCTTTCAGTGTGAATTTTAAATTTTCCACGTTTTTCAGGTTTTCTCACAATATTCCTTGTCCTACAGTGTGAATTTTTTATTTTCCATGTTTTTCAGGTTTTTTCGTCATATTCTAGGTCCTACAGTGTGAATATTTAATTTTCCATGTGTTTCAGGTTTTCTTGCCATATTCCAGGTCCTTCAGTGTGAATTTTTAATTTTTCACGTTTTTTAAGGTTTCTAGCCGTATTCTGGTTCTACTGTGTGAATTTTTAATTTTCCACGTCTTTCACTGTTTCTCACAATATTCTGGGTTCTGCAGTGCCAATTTTTAATTTTCACATTTTTAAGGGTTTCTCGGCATATTCTGGGTCCTATAGTGTGAATTTTTAATTTTCACGTTTTTAAGGGTATCTTGGCATATTCTGGGTCCTACAGTATGATTTTCTCAATTTTGACGTTTTTCAAGTTTTTTTCGAAATTCTGAGTCCTGGAATTTGATTTTCTCATTTTCCACCTTTTTCAGTTTTTCTCCCCATATTCGGGGTCCTTCAGTGTGAGTTTTTAATTTTCTACTTTTTTCAGGGTTTCTCCCTATATTCTGGGTCCTACAGTGTGAATTTTTAATTTTTTAAGTTTTTAAGTTTTTTCGTCATATTTGGGTCCTATAGTGTGATTTAATCATTTTCCACCTTTTTTAGGTTTTCTAGGCATATTTTTGGTCCTAGTGTGTGAATTTTTAATTTCCCATGTTTTTCAAGGTTTCCTTCAATATTCTGGTCCTACAGTGTGAATTTTTAATTTTCCACGTTTTTCAGTGTTTCTTGCCATATTCTGGGTCCTACAGTGTGAATATTTAATTTTCCATGTTTTTCGGTTTTCTTGCCATATTCTTGGTCCTTCAGTGTGAGTTTTTAATCTTCCTCGTTTTTAATGTTTTCTCACCATATTCCGGGTACTTCTGTGTAAATTTTTAATTTCCAACGTTTTTCAAAGTTTCTTGCCATATTCTGGTCCTACAGTGTGAATTTTTAATTTTCCACGTTTTTAAGTTTTTTTCGTCATATTCAGGTTCCTACAATGTGATTATTCTCATTTTCCATCTTTTTCAGGTTTTCTCGCCATATTCGGTGTCCTTCACTGTGAATTTTTAATTTTCTACTTTTTTCAGGTTTTCTTGCCATATTCTGGGTCCTTCAGTGTGAATTTTTAATTTTCTACGTTTTTCAGGTTTTTTTGGGGTTCTAAAGTGTGATTTTCTCATTTCCACGTTTTTCATTTTTTCTTGCATATTCCAGGTCCTACAATGTGAATTTTAATTTTTCCACGTTTTTTAAGTGTTTCTGGCCATATTGTGGGTAATACAGTGTGAATTTTTAATTTTCCACTTTTTTCATGGTTTCTAGTCATATTCTGGTCCGACAGTGTGAATTTTTAATTTTCCACATTTTTCAGTGTTTCTTGCCATATTCCCTGTCATGCAGTTTGAATTTTTAATTTTCCACGTTTTTCAGGTTTTTTCGTCATATTCTGGGTCCTACAGTGTGAATATTTAATTTTCCATGTGTTTCAGGTTTTCTTGCCATATTCCAGGTCCTTCAGTGTGAATTTTTAATTTTTCACATTTTTCAAGATTTCTTGCCGTATTCTGGTTCTACTGTGTGAATTTTTAATTTTCCACCTCTTTCACTCTTTCTCCCAATATTCTGGGTCCTGCAGTGTGAATTTTTAATTTTCCACGTTTTTCATGGTTTCTTGCCATATTCTGGGTCCTACAGTGTGAATTTTTAATTTTCCACGTTTTTCATGGTTTCTCGCCATATTCTGGGTCCTACATTGCGAATTTTTCATTTTCACGTTTTTAAGGGTTTCTCGGCATATTCTGGGTCCTATGGTGTGATTTTCTCATTTTCCACCTTTTTCAGGTTTTCTCCCAATATTCGGGGTCCTTCAGTGTGAGTTTTTAATTTTCTACTTTTTTCAGGGTTTCTTCGTATATTCTGGGTCCTACAGTGTGAATTTTTAATTTTCCAAGTTTTTAAGTTTTTTTCGTCATATTTGGGTCCTACAGTGTGATTTAATCATTTTCCACCTTTTTCAGGTTTTCTCGGCATATTTTTTGGTCCTAGAGTGTGAATTTTTAATTTCCCTCGTTTTTCAAGGTTTCATTCAATATTCTGGTTCTACAGTGTGAATTTTTAATTTTCAACGTTTTTCAGTGTTTCTTGCCATATTCTGGGTCTTACGTTGTGAATATTTAATTTTCCATGTTTTTCGGTTTTCTTGCCATATTCTTGGTCCTTCAGTGTGAGTTTTTAATCTTCCTCGTTTTTAATGTTTTCTCGCCATATTCCGGGTCCTTTGGTGTAAATTTTTAATTTCCAACGTTTTTCAATGTTTCTTGCCATATTCTGGTCCTACAGTGTGAATTTTTAATTTTCCACGTTTTTAAGTTTTTTTTGTCATATTCAGGTTCCTACAGTGTGATTATTCTCATTTTCCATCTTTTTCAGGTTTTCTCGCCATATTCGGTGTCCTTCACTGTGAATTTTTAATTTTCTACTTTTTTCAGGTTTTCTCGCCATATTCTTGGTCCTTCACTGTGAGTTTTTAATTTTCCTTGTTTTTAAGGTTTTCTTGCCATATTCCGGTTCCTTCAGTGTGAATTTTTAATTTTCCACATTTTTCAGGTTTTTTTTTTTTGGTTCTAAAGTGTGATTTTCTCATTTCCATGTTTTTCAGGTTTTCTTGCATATTCCAGGTCCTACAGTGTGAATTTTAAAATTTCCACGTTTTTCAGTGTTTCTGGCCATATTGTGGATAATACAGTGTGAATTTTTAATTTTCCACTTTTTTCATGGTTTCTAGTCATATTCTGGGTCTGACAGTGTGAATTTTTAATTTTCACGTTTTTCAGGTTTTATAGGCATATTCTGGGTCCTGCAGTGTGATTTTTCTCATTTTCCACGTTTTTTCAAGTTTTGTCGCCATATCTGGGGTCCTTCAGTGTGAGTTTTTAATTTTCTACCTTTTTTCGGGATTTCTCGCCATATTCTGGGTCCGATAGTGTGAAATTTTAATTTTCATGGTTTTCAGGGTTTCTCGGCATATTCTGGGTCCTGCAGTGTGATTTTTTCATTTTCCAATTTTTTCAATTTTTTTCTTAAATCTGGGTCCTACAGTGTGATTTTCTCATTTTCCACCTTTTCGGTTTCTCTAGCCATAATTGGGTTCCTTCAGTGTGAGTTTTTAATTTTCCATGTTTTTCAGTGTTTCTCTGCATATTCTGGGTCCTACAGTGTGATTTTCTCATTTTCCACTTTTTTCAAGTTTTTTCGTAATTCTGAGTCCTTCAATGTGAGGTTTTAATTTTTCACGTTTTTCAGGTTTTTAATTTTCTACTTTTTTCAGGTTTTCTCACCACATTTGGGGTCCTTCAGTGTGAGTTTTTTATTTTCTAATTTTTCAGGGTTTCTCCACCTATTCTGTGTCCTACAGCGTGTATTTTTAATTTTCCACGTTTTTCAGGTTTTTTTCTTCATATTGTTGGTCCTACAGTGTGATTTTCTCATTTTGAACTTTTTTCAGGTTTTCTTGCCATATACTGGGTCCTTCAATGTGAGTTTTTAATTTTCCTCGTTTTTCAGGTTTTGTCACCATATTTTGGGTCCTTCAGTGTGAATTTTTAATTTTATACTTTTTTCAGGTTTTCTTGCCATATTTGGTGTCCTTCATTGTGAGTTTTTAATTTTCTAATATTTCAGAGATTCTTGACATATTCTGTGTCCTACATCATGTTTTTTTTTTTTTAATTTTCCACATTTTTCAGGTTTTCTCACCATATTCTAGGTCCTACAGTGTGATTTTCACATTTAAGACGTTTTTTAAGTTTTTTCGCAATTCTTGGTCCTACCATGTGATTATGCTCATTTTTCACCTTTTTCAGGTTTTCTCGCCATATTCGGGGTCTTTCAGTGTGAGTTTTTAATTTTCCTCGTTTTTCAGTGTTTCTCGCCATATTCTGGGCGATAGTGTGAATTCTTAATTTTCACGTTTTTCAGGGTTTCTCAGCATATTCTGGGTCCTGCAGTGTGGTTTTCTCATTTTCCACGTTTTTCAAGTTTTTTCCTAATTCTGGGTCCTACAGTGTGATTTTCTCATATTCCACCTTTTTCAGGTTTTCTTGTCATATTTGGGGTCCTTCAGTGTGAGTTTGTAATTTTCTACTTTTTTCAGAGTTTCTCGCCATATGTCGGTCCTAGAGAGTGTATTATTAATTTTCCACGTTTTTCAGGTTTTCCCGCCATATTCTGGGTCCTACAGTTTGATTTTCTCATTTACAACTTTTTTCAAGTTTTTTCGCAATTCTAGGTCCTACAGTGTGATTTTTTTCATTTTCCAACTTTTTCAGGTTTTCTGGCCATATCCCGGTTCCTTCGGTGTGAGTTTTTAATTTTCTACTTTTTTCAGGTTTTCTCGCCATATTTGGGTTCCTTCAGTGTGAGTTTTTAATTTTCTAATTTTTCAGGATTTCTTGACATATCCTGTGTCCTATATCGTGTTTTTTTTTTAATTTTCCACGTTTTTCAGGTTTTTTCATCATATTCTGGGTCCTACAGTGTGATTTTTCTCATTTTTGACATTTTTCAAGTTTTTTCACAATTCTGGGTCCTACAGTGTGACTTTCTCATTTTCCACCTTTTTCGGATTTTCTCGCCATATTCTGGGTCCTTCAGTGTTAGTTTTTAATTTTCCTCGTTTTTCAGGTTTTCTCGCCATACTCGAGGTCCTTCAGTGTGAATTTTTAATTTTCCACGTTTTTCAGGTTTTTTCGTCATATTCAGGGTCCTACAGTGTGATTTTCTCATTTCCACGTTTTTCAGGTTTTCTTGCCATATTCCAGGTCCTTCAGTGTGAATTTTTAATTTTCCTCGTTTTTCAGTATTTCTCACCATATTCTGGGTAATACAGTGTGAATTTTTAATTTTCCACTTTTTTCATGGTTTCTCGCCATATTCTGGGTCCTTCAGTGTGAATTTTTAATTTTCATGTTTTTCAGGGTTTCTCAGCATATTCTGTGTTCTGCAGTGTGATTTTCTCATTTTCCATGTTTTTCAAGTTTTTTTCTAATTCTGGGTCCTACAGTGTGAATTTCTCATTTTCCACCTTTTTCAGGTTTTCTTGCCATATTCCAGGTCCTTCAGTGTGAGTTTTTAATTTTCTACTTTTTTCAGGTTTTCTCTCCATATTCTGGGTAATACAGTGTGATTTTCTCATTTACGTCTTTTTTCTAGTTTTTTCGCAATTCTAGGTCCTACAGTGTGATTATTCTCATTTTCCAACTTTTTCAGGTTTTCTGGCCATATTCCGGTTCCTTCGGTGTGAGTTTTTAATTTTCTACCTTTTCAGGGTTTCTTGACATATTCCGGGTCCTACAGTGTGTATTTTTAATTTTCCATGTTTTTCAGGTTTTCTTGCCATATTCCAGGTCCTTCAGTGTGAATTTTTAATTTTCCACGTTTTTCAGGATTTCTCACCATATTCTGGATAATACAGTGTTAATTTTTAATTTTCCTCTTTTTTCATGGTTTCTTGCGATATTCTGGGTCCTACAGTGTGAATTTATAATTTTCACGTTTTTCAGGGTTTCTAGGCACATTTTGGGACTGATAATGTGAATTTTTAATTTTTACTTTTTTCAAGGTTTCTCTGCATATTCTGGTTCCTGCACTGTGATTTTCTCATTTTCCACCTATTTCAGCTTTTCTCGCCATATTAGGGGTCCTTCAGTATGAGTTTTTACATTTCAAATTTTTCAGGGTTTCTCGGCATATTCTGATTCCTACAGAGTGTATTTTTGATTTTCCGCATTTTCAGGGTTTCTCGTCATATTCTGGGTCCTACATTGTGATTTTCTCATTTTCAACCTTTTTCAGGTTTTTTCGCCATATTCGGGTCCTTCAGTGTGAATTTTTAATTTTCCTCGTTTTTCAGTATTTCTCTCCATATTCTGGGTAATACAGTGTGATTTTCTCATTTTCCACTTTTTTCAGGTTTTCTCGCCATAATTGCAGTCCTTCATTGTGAGTTTTTAATTTTCTTCTTTTTTCAGGGTGTCCTTGCCATATTCTGTGTCCGATAGTGTGAATTTTTTATTTTCACGTTTTTCAGGGTTTCTTGGCACATTCTGGGTCCTGCAGTTTGATTTTTTCATTTTCCACGTTTTTCAAGTTTTTTAGTCATTCTGGGTCCTACAGTGTGATTTTCTAATTTTCCACCTATTTCTAGTTTTCTCGCCATATATGGGATCCTTCACTGTGAGTTTTTAATTTTCTACTTTTTTCTGGGTTTCTAACCATATACTGGGTGCGATAGTGTGAATTTTTAATTTTCACCTTTTTAGGGTTTCTCCGCATATTCTGGGTCCTGCAGTGTGATTTTCTCATTTTCCACTTTTTTCAGGTTTTCTCGCCATATTTGGGGTCCTTCATTATGTGTTTTTAATTTTCTTCTTTTTTCAGGGTTTCTCGGCATATTCTGGGTTCTTCAGTATGAGTTTTCAATTTTCTACTTTTTTCAGGCTTTCTCACCATATTCTGGGTCCTACCGAGTGTATTTTTAATTTTCCATGTTTTCCAGGTTTTTTTGCCATATTCTGGGTCCAACAGTGTGATTTTCTCATTTACGACATTTTTCAAGTTTTTTCGCAATTCTGGGTCCTACAGTGAGATTATTCTCATTTTCCACCTTTTATAGGTTTTCTCACCATATTTGGGGTCCTTCGTTGTGAGGTTTTAATTTTCCTTGTTTTTCGGGTTTTCTCGCCATATTCCGGGTTCTTCACTGTGAATTTATAATTTTCCAACTTTTTCAAGTTTTTTCGGCATATTCAGGGTCCTACAGTGTATTTCTCATTTCCTCGTTTTTCAGGTTTCCTTGCCATATTCCAGATACTTCAGTGTGAATTTAGAATTTTCCACGTTTTAAGTATTTCTCGCCATTTTCTGGGTAATACAGTGTGATTTTCTAATTTTCCCTTTTTTCATGGTTTCTTGCCATATACTGGGTCCGACAGTGTGAATTTTTAATTTTCACGTTACTCAGGGTTTCTCCGCATACTCTGGGTCCTGCAGTGTGATTTTTCTCATTGTCCACGTTTTTCAAATTTTTTCGTATTTCTGGTTCCTACAGTGTGATTTTCTCATTTTCCACCTTTTTCAGGTTTTCTCACCATATTCGGGGTCCTTCAGTGTGAATTTTTAATTTTCTAATTTTTTTCAGGCTTTCTCGCCATATTGTGGGTTCCTACCAAGTGTATTTTTAATTTTCCACGTTATTCAGATTTTCTTGCCATATTCTGGGTCCTACAGTGTGATTTAGTCATTTTCCACCTTTTTCAGGTTTTCTCGCCATATTTGGGGTCCTTCACTGTGAATTTTTAAATTTCACGTTTTTCAGGGGTTTCTGGCATATTCTGGGTCCTGCAGTGTGATTTTCTTATTTTCCACTTTTTTCAAGTTTTTTCCTATTTCATTGTTCTACAGTGTGATTATTCTCATTTTCAAACTTTTTCAGGTTTTTCTTGCCAAATTCGGGGGTCCTTCAGTGTGAAATTTGAATTTTCTACGTTTTTCAGTATTTTTCGCCATATTCTGGGTAATACAGTGTGATTTTCTAATTTTCCATTTTTTCATGGTTACTTGCCATATACTGGGTCCGACAGTGTGAATTTTTAAATTTTCACGTTTTTCAGGGTTTCTCGGCATATTCTGGGTCCTGCAGTGTGATTTTCTCATTTTCCGCGTTTTTCAAGTTTTTTTCGTAATTCTGGGTCCTACAGTGTGATTTTCTCATTTTACACCTTTTTCAGGTTTTCTCGCCATATTTGGTTTCCTTCACTGTGTTTTTTTAATTTTCTACTTTTTTGAGGGCTTCTCGTCATATTTTATGCCCGATAGTGTGAATTTTTAATTTTCACGTTTTTCAGGGTTTCTCCGCATACTCTGGGTCCTGCAGTGTGATTTTCTCATTTTCCACGTTTTTCAAGTTTTTTCGTATTTCTGGGTCCTACAGTGTGATTATTCTCATTTTCAAACTTTTTCAGGTTTTCTCGCCATATTCGGGGTCCTTCAAGTGTGAATTTTTAATTTTCTACATTTTTCAGGTTTTTCGCCATATTCTGGGTCCTTCAGTGTGAGGTTTTTAATTTTCCTTGTTTTTCGGCTTTTCTCGCCATATTCTGGGTCATTCAGTGTGAATTTTTCATTTTCCACGTTTTTCAGGTTTTTTCATCATATTCAGGGTCCTACAGTGTGATTTTCTCATTTCCTCGTTTTTCAGGTTTCCTTGACATATTTCAGGCTCCTTCAGTGTGAATTTTGAATTTTTCCAAGTTTTTCAGTATTTCTCACCATATTCTGGGTAATACAGTGTGATTTTCTAATTTTCCATTTTTTCATTGTCCTCTTGCCATATACTGGGTCTGACAGTGTGAATTTTTAATTTTCACGTTTTTCAGGGTTTCTCCGCATACTCTGGGTCCTGCAATGTGATTTTTCTCATTTTCCACGTTTTTCAAGTTTTTTTCGTATTTCTGTTTCCTACAGTGTGATTTTCTCATTTTCCACCTTTTTCGGGTTTTCTCACCATATTCGGGGTCCTTCAGTGTGAATTTTTAATTTCTAATTTTTTTCAGGCTTTCTCGCCATATTGTGGGTCCTACCAAGTGTATTTTTAATTTTCCACGTTATTCAGGTTTTCTTGCCATATTCTGGGTCCTACAGTGTGATTTAGTCATTTTCCACCTTTTTCAGGTTTTCTCGCCATATTTGGGGTCCTTCACTGTGAATTTTTAAATTTCACGTTTTTCAGGGTTTCTGGCATATTCTGGGTCCTGCAGTGTGATTTTCTTATTTTCCACTTTTTTCAAGTTTTTTCCTATTCCATTGTTCTACAGTGTGATTATTCTCATTTTCAAACTTTTTCAGGTTTTCTCGCCAAATTCGGGGTCCTTCAGTGTGAATTTTGAATTTTCTACGTTTTTCAGTATTTTTCGCCATATTCTGGGTAATACAGTGTCATTTTCTAATTTTCCATTTTTTCATGGTTACTTGCCATATACTGGGTCCGACAGTGTGAATTTTATATTTTCACGTTTTTCAGGGTTTCTCGGCATATTCTGGGTCCTGCAGTGTGATTTTCTCATTTTCCGCGTTTTTCAAGTTTTTTTCGTAATTCTGGGTCCTACAGTGTGATTTTCTCATTTTACACCTTTTTCAGGTTTTCTCGCCATATTTGGTTTCCTTCACTGTGTTTTTTTAATTTTCTACTTTTTTCAGGGCTTCTCGTAATATTCTATGCCCGATAGTGTGAATTTTTAATTTTCACGTTTTTCAGGGTTTCTCCGCATACTCTGGGTCCTGCAGTGTGATTTTCTCATTTTCCACGTTTTTCAAGTTTTTTCGTATTTCTGGGTCCTACAGTGTGATTATTCTCATTTTCAAACTTTTTCAGGTTTTCTCGCCATATTCGGGGTCCTTCAAGTGTGAATTTTTAATTTTCTACATTTTTCAGGTTTTTCGCCATATTCTGGGTCCTTCAAGTGTGAGGTTTTAAATTTCCTTGATTTTCGGATTTTCTCGCCATATTCTGGGTCATTCAGTGTGAATTTTTCATTTTCCACGTTTTTCAGGTTTTTTCATCATATTCAGGTTCCTACAGTGTGATTTTCTCATTTCCTCGTTTTTCAGGTTTCCTTGACATATTTCAGGTCCTTCAGTGTGAATTTTGAATTTTCCAAGTTTTTCAGTATTTCTCACCATATTCTGGGTAATACAGTGTGATTTTCTAATTTTTCATTTTTTCATTGTCTCTTGCCATATACTGGGTCTGACAGTGTGAATTTTTAATTCTCACGTTTTTCAGGGTTTCTCCACATACTCTGGGTCCTACAGTGTGATTTTTCTCATTTTCCACGTTTTTCAAGTTTTTTCGTATTTCTGGTTCCTACAGTGTGATTTTCTCATTTTCCACCTTTTTCAGGTTTTCTCACCATATTCGGGGTCCTTCAGTGTGAATTTTTAATTTTCTAATTTTTTTCAGGCTTTCTCGCCATATTGTGGGTCCTACCAAGTGTATTTTTAATTTTCCACGTTATTCAGGTTTTCTTGCCATATTCTGGGTCCTACAGTGTGATTTAGTCATTTTCCACCTTTTTCAGGTTTTCTCGCCATATTTGGGGTCCTTCACTGTGAATTTTTAAATTTCACGTTTTTCAGGGTTTCTGGCATATTCTGGGTCCTGCAGTGTGATTTTCTTATTTTCCACTTTTTTCAAGTTTTTTCCTATTTCATTGTTCTACAGTGTGATTATTCTCATTTTCAAACTTTTTCAGGTTTTCTCGCCAAATTCGGGGTCCTTCAGTGTGAATTTTGAATTTTCTACGTTTTTCAGTATTTTTCGTCATATTCTGGGTAATACAGTGTGATTTTCTAATTTTCCATTTTTTCATGGTTACTTGCCATATACTGGGTCCGACAGTGTGAATTTTTAATTTTCACATTTTTCAGGGTTTCTCCGCATACTCTGGGTCCTGCAGTGTGATTTTCTCATTTTCCACGTTTTTCAAGTTTTTTCGTATTTCTGGTTCCTACAGTGTGATTTTCTCATTTTCCACCCTTTTCAGGGTTTTCTCACCATATTTGGGGTCCTTCAATGTGACTTTTTAATTTTCTATTTTTTTCAGGCTTTCTTGCCATATTCTGGGTCCAATAGTGTGAATTTTTAATTTTCACGTTTTTCAGGGTTTCTAGGCATATTCTGGGTCCTGCAGTGTGATTTTCTCATTTTCCAACTTTTTCAGGTATTCTCCCCATATTCGGAGTCCTTCAGTGTGAATTTTTAATTTTTTACTTTTATGTGTTTCTCGCCATATTCTGGGCCCTTAAGTGTTAGTTTTTAATATTCCCTTTTTTCAGGTTTTCTCACCATATTCTGGGTCCTTCAGTGTGAATTTTTAATTTTCCACTTTTTTTCATGTTTTTTCGTCATATTCTGGGTCCTGCAGTGTGATTTCCTCATTTCCACGTTTTTGGTTTTCTTGCCATATTCCAGGCCCTTCAGTTTGAATTTTTAAGTTTCCACGTTTTTCAGTATTTCTTGCCATATTCTGGGTAATACAGTGTGAATTTTTAATTTTCCACTTTTTTCATGGTTTCTTGCCATATTCTGTGTCCGACAGTGTGAATTTTAAATTTTCACGTTTTTCAGGGTTTCTCAGCATATTCTGGGTCCTGACCTGTGATTTTATCATTTTCCACGTTGTTCAATTTTTTTCGTAATTCTGGGTCCTACACTGTGATTTTCTCATTTTCCACCTTTTACAAGTTTTCTCGCCATATTTGGGATCCTACAGTGTGAGTTTGTAATTTTCTACTTTTTTCAGCGTTTCTCGCCATATTCTGGGTCCTACAGCGTGTATTTTTAATTTTCCACGTTTTCAGGGTTTCTCGGCATATTCTGGGTCCTACAGTGTGATTTTTTCATTTTCGAAGTTTAAGTTTTTTCGTAATCTGGGTTCTACCGTGTGATTATTCTTATTTTCAACGTTTTTCATGTTTTCTCGCCATATTCTGGGTCCCTCAGTGAGAATTTTTAATTTTCTACTTTTTTCAGGTTTTCTCCCCATATTCTGGGTCGTTCAGTGTGAGTTTTTAATTTTCCTAGTTTTTCAGGTTTTGTAGCCATATTCTGGGTCCTCCAGTGTGAATTTTTTTTTTTCGAAACAGGGTTTTTCTGTGTAGCCCTGGCTGTCCTGACACTCACTTTGTAGACCAGGCTGACCTCGAACTCAGAAATCTGCCTGCCTCTGCCTCCCTAGTGCTGGGATTAAAGGCGTGGGCCACCACGCCCGGCTCAGTGTGATTTTTTTAATTTTCCACGTTTTTCATGATTTTCTGTCATATTCTGTATCCAGAGTGTGATTTTCTCATTTCCCAGTTTTTCAGGTTTTCTTGCCATATTCCAGGTCCTTCAATGTGAATTTTTAATTTTCCACGTTTTTCGATATTTCTCGCCATGTTTTGGGTACTACAGTGTGAATTTTTGATTTTCCACTTTTTTCCTGGTTTCTGTCCATATTCTGTACCCTATAGTGTGATTTTTTAATTTTCATGTTTTTCAGGGTTTCTTGGCATATTCTGGGTGCTGCAGTGTGATTTTCATTTTTTCCACGTTTTTCAAGTTTTTTCGTAATTCGGGGTCCTACAGTGTGTATTTCTCATTTTCCACCTTTTTCAGGTTTTCTCACCATATTTGGGGTCCTTCCGTGTGAGTTTTTAATTTTCTACTTTTTTCAGGGTTTCTCGCCTTAATCTGGGTCCGACAGTGTGAATTTTTAATTTCCATGTTTTTCAAGGTTTCTCGGCATATTCTGGGTCCTGCAGTGTGATTTTTTTCATTTTCCACCTTTTCCAGGTATTCTCGGCATATTCTGGGTCCTACAGTGTGAATATTTAATTTTCCATGTTTTTCAAGGTTTCTTGCCATAATCTGGGCCTACAGTGTGAATTTTTAATTTTCCATGTTTTTCAGTATTTCTCGCCATATTCTGGGTCCTATAGTGTGAATATTTAATTTTCCATGTTTTTAAGGTTTTCTTGCCATATTCTGGGTCCTTCAGTGTGAATTTTTAATTTTTGAATTTTTCAGGTTTCTCGCCATATTCTGGGTCCTTCAGTGTGCATTTTTAATTTTCCACGTTTTTCAGTATTTCTCGCCATATTCTGGGTAATACATTGTGAATTTTTAATTTTCCACTTTTTTCAGGGTTTCTTGCCATAATCTGGGTCCTACAGTGTGAATTTTTAATTTTCACCTTTTTCAGGGTTTCTTGGCATATTCTGGGTCCTGCAGTGTGATTTTCTCATTTTCCACGTTTTTCAAGTTTGTTCGTATTCTGGGTCCTACAGTCTGATTTTCTCATATTCCACCTTTTTAAGGTTTTCTAGCCATATTCTGGGTCCTTCACTGTGAGTTTTTAATTTTCGACTCTTTCAGGGTTTCTCACCATATTCTGGGTACTACAGAGTGTATATTTAATTTTCCACGTTTTTCAGGGTTTGCATATTCCGAATTTTGCAGTTTGATTTTCTCATTTTCGTTGTTTTTCAAGTTTTATAGCAATTCTGGGTCCTACAGTGTGATTATTGTCATTTTCCAACTTTTTCAGGTTTTCTTGCCATATTCGGCGTCCTTCAGTGTGAGTTTTTAATTTTCTACTTTTTTCAGGGTTTCTTGCCATGTTCTGGGTCCTACAGAGTGTATTTTTAATTCTCCACGTTTTTCAGGGTTTCTCGGCATATTATGTGTCCTATAGTGTGATTTTCTCATTTTCTACTTTTTAAAAATTTTTTTTCTCATTTCTGCGTCCTAAAGTGTGATTTTCTCATTTTCCACCCTTTTCAGGTTTTCTTGCCATATTCTGGGTCCTACAGTATGAGTTTTAAATTTTCCTCCTTTTTCAGGTGTTCTTGCCACATTCTGGGTCCTTCACTGTGAGTTTTTAATTTTTCTGGTTTTTCAGGTTTTCTTGCCATATTCCAGGTCCTTCAGTGTGAATTTTTAATTTTCCACGTTTTTAGTATTTCTCACCGTATTCTGGGTAATACAGTATAAATTTTAATTTTCCACTTTTTTCATGGTTTCTTGCCATATTCTGTGTCCGACAGTGTGAATTTTTAGTTTTCACGATTTTCAGGGTTTCTCGGCATTATCTGGGTCCTGTAGTGTGATTTTCTCCTTTTCCACATTTTTCAAGTTTTTTTTCGTAATTCTGGGTCCTACAGTGTGATTTTCTCATTTTCCACCTTCTTCAGGTTTTCTCCCCATATTTGGATTCCTTCACTGTGAGTTTTTAATTTTCTACTTTTTTCAGGGTTTCTCGCAATATTCTGCGTCCGACAGTGTGAATTTTTAGTTTTCAAGATTTTCAGGGTTTCTCGGCATTATCTGGGTCCTGCAGTGTGATTTTCTCCTTTTGCATGTTTTTCAAGTTTTTTCGTAATTCTGGGTCCTACAGTGTGATTTTCTCATTTTCCATCTTTTTCAGGTTTTCTCCCCATATTTGGGGTCCTTCACTGTGAGTTTTTAATTTTCTACTTTTTTCAGGGTTTCTCGCAATATTCTTCGTCCGACAGTGTGAATTTTTATTTTTCACGTTTTTCAGGGTTTCTTGACATATTCTGAGTCCTGGAGTGTGATTTTCTCATTTTCCACGTTTTTCAAGATTTTTAGTAATTCTGGGTCCTACAGTGTGATTTTCTCATTTTCCACCTTTTTCAGGTTTTCTAGCCATATTTGGGGTCCTTCAGTGTGAGTTTTTAATTTTCTACTTTTTTCAGGGTTTCTCCCCATATTCTGGGTCCGACAGCTTGTATTTTTAATTTTCTACTTTTTTCAGGTTTTCTCACCATATTCTGTGTCCTTCAGTGTGAGTTTTTAATTTTCCTCATTTTTCAGGTTTTCTTGCCATATTCCGGGTCCTTCAGTGTTAATTTTTAATTTTCCACGTTTTTCAGGTTTCTTGGTCATATTCTGGGTCCTACAGTGTGATTTTCTCATTTCCACCGTATTCCAGGTCCTATAGTGTGATTTTCTCATTTTCCACATTTTTGAGGATTTCTTGCCATATTCCAGGCCTTCCGTGTGATTTTTAATTATCCATGTTTTTATAGTTACTCGCCATATTCCAGGTCCTACAGTTTGATTTTTCCTTTTCAACGATTTTCAGGTTTTCTTGCCCTATTCCTGGTCCTACAGGGTAATTTTTTAATTTTCCACATTTTTCGGGGTTTCTCGCGATATTCTAGGTACTTCAGTATGATTTCCCATTTTTCCCCTCTTTCTGGGTTTCTAGACACATTCCAGGTCCATCAGTGTGACTTTCTCATTTTCCACCTTTTTCTGGGTTTCTCTCCATTTTCCAGGTCCTAGAGTGTGAGTTTCTCATTTTCCACGTTTTTCAGGGTTTCTCGCCATATTCCAGGTCATTCACTGTTTGATTTTAATTTTCCACATTTTTCAGAGTTTCTTGTCATATTCCAAGTCCTAGAGTGTGAGTTTTTAAATTTCCAACTTTTTCAGGGTTTCCTGCCGTATTCCATATCCTACAGTGCGAGTTTTTAATTTTCCACGTTTTTCATGGTTTTCTTCCTATTCCAGATCCTACAGTATGATTTTCTCATTTTTCATGATTTTCAGTTTTCTTCCCATATTCCAGATCCTACAGTGTGAGTTTTTTATTTTCCATGTTTTTCAGGGTTTCTTTCCATATTCCAGGTCTTATAGTGTGAGTTTCTCATTTTGAACGTTTTTCAGAGTTTTTGCCATATTATAGGTCCTGCAGTTTGAGTTCCTCATTTTCCACGTTTTTCAGGTCTTTTCAGCATATTCCAGGTTCTGCAGTTTGAATTTCTCATTTTCCATGTTTTTCATTGTTTCTTGCCATATTCCATATCCTACAGTGTGATTTTCTCATTTTTCATGATTTTCAGGTTTTCTTGCCATATTCCAGATCCTAGAGTGTGAGTTTTTAATTGTCCAACTTTTTCAGGTTTTCTTGCCATAAACCATGTCCTACAATGTGAGTTTCTCATTTTCCACGTTTTTCAGGTTTTCTCTCCATATTCCTGTTCCTACAATGTTAGTTTTTAATTTTCCACGTTTTCCAGGGTTTCTTGCCATATTCCAGGTCCTGCAGTTTGAATTTCTTATTTTCCACGTTTTTTAGTGTTTCTTGCCATTTTCTAGGTCCTACAGTGAGATTTTTTTCATTTTTCATGATTTTCAGGTTTTCTTGCCATATCCCAGGTCCTTCAGTGTGAGTTTTTAATTTTCCACTGTTTTCTGTGTTTCTTGCCATATTCCATATCCTAGCATTTGAGTTTCTTATTGTTCACATTATTCAGGGGTTCTTGCCATATTCTAGGTACTGCAGTTTAATTTTCTCATTTTTCATTATTTTTAGGTTTTTTAATTATCCGATTTTTTCAGGTTTTCTCCCATATTCTAAGTCCTGCAGTGTGATTTTGTCATTTTCCACCTCTTTCTGGGTTTCTCGCCATATTCCAAGTCCTGCAGTTTGATTTTGTCATTTTCCAAATCTTTCAGGGTTTCTTGCCACATGCCAGGTCCTCCAGTGTTAGTTTCTCCTTTTCCACGTTTTATAGGGAATCTTGCCATATTCCAGGTCCTAGAGGGTGAGTTTTTAATTTTCCACGTTTTTCAGGATTTCTCACCATATTCCAGGTCCTACAGTGTGATTCTCTCATTTTCCACAATTTTAAGGTTTTCTTTCCATATTCCAGTTCTTATAGTTTGAGTTTCTCATTTTTCACATTTTTCAGTTCTTCTCACCATATTCCAGGTCCTAGAGTGTGAGTTTTTAATTTTCCACGTGTTTCAGGTTTTCTTGCCATTTTCCAGATTCTACAGTGTGATTTTCTCATTTTCTGTGATTTTTCAGGTTTTCTTGCCATATTCCCAGTCCTATAGTATAAGTTTTCAATTTCCCATGTTTGTCAAGGTTTCTCGACATATTCCAAGTCCTATAGTTTGAGTTTCTCATTTTTCGGTGTTTCTAGCCTTATACCAGGTCCTGCAGTTTTATTTTCTCATTTTCCACCTTTTTCTGGGTTTCTTGCCATATTCCAGGTCCTACAGAGTGAGTTTCTTATTTTCCACCTTTTTCAGGTTTTCTCAACATATTCCAGATCCAACCGTGTGAGTTTTTAATTTTCCACGTTTTTCAGAGTTTCTCAGCATATTCCAGATCCTACAGTTTGGGTTTCTTATTTTCCAAGTCTTTTAGTGTTTCTCTCCATATTCCAGGTCGTACAGTGTGATTTTCTCATTTGTTATAATTTGCAGGTTATTGGGTGTGAGTTTTTCATTTTCAATTTTTTTCAGGTTTTCCTGCCATATTCCACGTCCGACAGTTTGATTTTCTCATTTTTCAGGATTTTGAAGTTTTCTTGTCATATTTTATGTCCTACACTGTTAGTTTTTTTTTCACTTTTTAAAGGTTTTCTTACTATATTCCATGTCCTACAGTGTCATTTTCTGATTTTCCACGTTTTTCAGGGTTTCTCGCCATATTCCAGGTCCTACAGTGTGAGTTTTTAATTTCTACGTTTTTCAAGGTTTCTCTCCATATTCCAGGTCCTACAGTGTGATTTTCTCATTTTCAATGAATTTCCGTTTTGTTGCTATATTCCAGGTCCTACAGGGTAAGTTTTTAATTTTTCACGTTTTTCAGGGTTTCTTGCGATATTCCAGGTACTGCATTATGATTTTCTCATTTTTCCCCTCTTTCTGGGTTTCTAGACACATTCCAGGTCCTACAATGTGGTTGTCTCATTTTCCACCTTTTTCCGGGTTTCTTCCCATATTCCAGGTCCTACAGCGTGAGTTTCTCATTTTCAACGTTTTTTTCAGTGTTTCTTGCCATATTCCAGGTCCTACAGTGTTTGTTTTTAAATTTCCACTTTTTTCAGGGTTTCTCGTCATATTTCTGTTCCTACCGTTTGAGTTTATCATTTTTCACATTTTTCAGTATTTGTCACCATATACCTGGTCGTAGAGTATAAGTTTTTAAATTTCCACTGTTTTTCAGGGTTTCTCACAATATTCCAGGTCCTACATTGTGAGTTTTTTATTTTCGACGTTTTTCAGGGTTTATCGCCATATTCAAGGTCTACAGTGTGATTTTCTCATATTTGATGATTTTCACTTTTTCTTTCCATATTTCAGTTCCTACAGTGTTATTTTTTATGTTTCACGTTTTTTAGGGTTTCTCTGTCACGGTGCTCAACTGTGGTTTTACAATGCTCCACTGTGATGTCCCACTTCTTTACGCTGTTGTCCCCCTGCTCTAATGTGATCTCACAGTGCTCCACTGTGGTGTCACAGTGCTCCACTTTGGTGTCACAGTATGCCACTGTGGTATCAGAGTTCTCCTCTCTGGTGTCACAATGCTCCACTGTGGTGTAACATGCTCCACTGTGTTGTCAGAGTTCTCCACTGTAGTTTCATTGTGGTTCACTGTGGGGAGACAGTGCTGCACTGTGGTATCACAGTGGTCCACTGTTGTGTCACAGTGCTCACTGTGGTTTATCAGTGCTCTACTGTGGTATCACAGTGCTCCACTGTCATTTCACAGTGCTCCACTCTACTGTCACCGTGCTGCTCTGTGTTGTCACAGTGCTCCACTGTGGTGTCACACTGCTACACTATTGTGTCACAGTGTTCCACCTTTCTGACACAGTTCTCCACAGTGATGTAAGTGTGCTCCCCTCACTGTCACACTGCTTCACTGTCGTGTCACAGTGCTCAACTGTCATGTCACAATGCTCCACTCTGATGCCACAGTGGTCCACTGTGCTCTCACAGTGGTCACAGTGGTTAATTTTTCACGTTTCACTCTGATGTTGCACTGCTCTACTCTGTTGTCACACTCCTCCACTCTGGTGTCATTGTGCTCCTCTGTGGTGTTACAGTGCTCCTCTTCGTTGTCACAGTGCTCCACGGTGCTGTCACCCTACTCCTCTGTGGTGTCACATTCTCCACTGTGGTTTCACATGCTCCAGTGTGTTGTCATATACTCTAAAGATGCTCCAACACAGAACAAAGATACGTGCACCAATATGTTGACTGAACCCTAATTTTTAATAACCATGAGCTGGAAAAAACCCAGATGTCCCTCTATGGAAGAATTGTTACAGAAACTGTGGTACATTTACACAATTGAATACTACTCAGATATTAAAAAATGATCGCATCATAAACGTTGTAGGCACATGGATGGAACTAGAAAATATTTTCTTGAGTGAGGTAACCCAAATCCAAAAAGCCTTGCATGGTATGTTCTCACCGATAAGTGGATTTTAGCCCAAAAGCTCAGAATACCCATGTGACAACTAAAAGTAAAATGAAGTTTTACAAGAATGGAGACCAAAGTGTCCGTTATTCACACCTACTTAGAAGAGGTAACAAAATAATCATGGCAGGCAGAGTAAGGGGGTATCAGGGTGGGAGAGAGAAAGGGAGGGGAAGAAAGAAGGAAGGACAGGGTCAGGTATGGGAAGAGACAGGAGAGAGGTTTAGAGGGCCAGGAGAATGAATAGGAATAATAGCAGCAGGGTTTGGGGAACTAGGATATGCACTAGAAATTCCCAGATGCCAGGAATTCAAGAGGTTCCCAGAACTCAATTGCATAACAACAGCTGAAATACAGGGGAGATGGAGCCTGAAGGGACTACATCCAGGAGATGGACATGGGACTCAGTTGAGGGATGGGGACACCCACCCATTTAAAAAAAATACCGAAAATTGTCTCTGTCTAAAGGAAATTTAGGGACAAAAATGGAGCAGAGACTGAAGGAAAGGCCATCCAGAGACTATAGCACTGTATTCTACCCACAGACACAAAACCCCAACACTACTGCTGATGCCAAGATGTGCTTACAGACAGGAGCCTTGTATGTCTGTGTATCCTCTGAGAGCCTCTGTCAGCAACTGACTAAGACAGATGGAGAAACTCACAGAAACTATTGTACTGAGTGTGGGGACCCCAATGGAAAAATTAGGGGAAGGGCTGAAGGAGCTGAAGGGGATGGCAACCCCACAGGACGAACAACACTATCAATTAACCAGACCCCTCAGAGCTCCCAGGGAGTAATCTACCAACTAAAGAGTATACATGGGCGGGTTAATGACTAAAAATACTTATGTAGCAGAGAACTAACTTGTCTGGCGTCAGTGGGAGGGGTGGCACTTGGTCCTGTTGAGGCTTGATACCCCAGAGAAGGGGGATACTAGAGGGATTAGATGGGAGTGGCTGGGTGGGGAGGGGGAAAAGTTGGGCCTCAGGGAGAGGAGAGCAGGAGGGTGATAACACTTGAAATATAAACAAGTGAAATGATTAATACATTTTAAAGGGTGGAGGGGTTGAGGTCATCCTTGGTTGTGTATTGGATGTGAAGCCTGCCTGGGAAAATGGGAGGAGAAGTGGAGAGGGAAAGAAAGAGCAAGGGGCAGAGAAATCAAGTCCATCTTGAGCTGTGTGCCAAGATGCTGTCTAGAAGACAATCAATTAAGAAAATAGAACAGAGTCTGTTGGCTCCAGCTTAGACTCTATTACTTCCTTTGACCTCCTCTCCCTTCCTCCTCCAGGTTGATGACTCTGTGGTTTAAAGCCAGCTGATACTCTAGCCAGAACACAAACACCTGGAGCAGTTCTCTTAGGGGTAATTCTTCACAAACCATGCCAATAGCCACTCTGCACTCTTCAGTGCAACAGAAGGAAGGAGGATGGGAGTAAGGAGGAGACAGTGGAAGGAAATAGAAAAAGATGGAAGGACAAAGGAAAGAAAGGAGAGTCACTAACAAGACATATGTTATCAAAGACACAGTGTGTGACTAGTCCATTTCCCAGAATATAGCGAAGTAAAACTAGCTTTACCAAAGCAATTATTTGGTGTCAATTTATTGATTTCCTTAGTTGTTTACTAAAGTGTTGCTTGCACTCTGTTTGCAGAGCCCAGCTTCACTTGCTACCTGAACCAGAGAGGCCTAAAAAGCCAGGTGAGGCAGTGGCCCATTGCCCTTCCCAGCCTGCTGACTGATGCCAGCACTTAAACACTAGTTTGTCCACCCTACCTTATGGTTTTAAAGTATAAAATGAAATTACAAAGACTTGCAGGAGCTGTCTTGGCTTCGGTCCACCTTTGACATCTCTCTTCCACTCTCAGTTGTTTCCGTGTGCTTATTCCAGGAAGGTTCTCCCAACAATCACTGTTCTTGGACTCAAAGTATCTTTTTTTTTTTTTTTCTTTCAGAGTGCTCCCTAAATCACAGACCAATTTGCTGGAGTCAAAATCATAGTCCAACAGCAGTCTTTTTCCCACCTTGAAAGAATGTTAGAAGTCACAGAACTGGCTCTTATTCTTAAATAGAAATTCACACCGAAGATCACCCATTAATTAACCGGGTTAATTCACTAAAATTATTATTCTCCCTGGACCCTCCCAGGTCCCCAATCATTATTTAAGTCCACAGTCACTGTCAAACAAGCAACCTATCTTTTTTGGCCTTCCTGCTCATCCATCTCCTAGTCTGTTTTCTGCTTCCCTCTCTAGTCGAGGGAAGTAAAAGACTTTCGCACTGATAGGAGCTGATCCATCAGAGCTTGTTTTATTTAAAAAACAAAAATAAACCCTCTCCCGGGTTTTATCAGCCATGTAGACCCGAATAGACTAAATTTGCCTTTGTGAGGTTGTTACTAAAAACATGAAGTGACATGGATATCACTAACTCCTGTATGGGCAGTACTTCGGAGGCAAGGTTAAGGAGATTTCAAAGTCAGCCTGGGAACCAGCCAGGGGGCCGGGGTTGTGGGGACAGTGGACAAAAGAGCTAAATGTATTTCTTCTTCCCTTATTAATGACCTCTTCTTTCAGCTAAGACCTACTTTTGCCTCTTCTAAAAGTAGCTAACAGTTACTTTTGCCTATTAGCTAAGCGCATGAAAGTGATGCTGAGAGAGAAGTTGGGGCAGCCCCCTACTGAAAAAGGAAAGAGTTCAGCTGATTCTGTAAGGCTGGATAGAAGAAATCAGGGCCTTCTCTGCATCCCACATGTACAGTCGCAGGACTGAATGCCACCTTGGAAGCCTGGCCACTGTTCAGGACCTTGAAGATTTCGCCGGAAGCCTCAAAGTGTAGACACCAGAGCACCAGAGGTATCAGGGTTAGAATCAAGCCTCCCACCCCGGAGAAATGGCCAAAGCAACTCCTTAGAGGAGTCCCTCTCTTCTTTCATGGTATCTGGCAGTTTACCCAGTGGTGAAAATTCTGCAGAATCTGAGGCTTGTTGGGTTAAGTCCACACTGCGCCTTCCAGCTCACAGAACCCTAGAAGGACTCATTCCTCCTACTCACATCTATTCATTCTCTGCACAGGAATCCACCTTGTGATTTCAAAACACTGAGCTGGGAGACCCAGGCTCAGTCAGGACTCTACAGAGGCCAGAGGGCTGACTGTGGTTCTTGGAGTATGTTTCCTATCCGAAGTGCAAGGTCTTCTTAAATGTAAAAATCCTTTGCCTTTTTATGGAGATTATGGAAAAAAGGGAAGTTCCAAGGCAGATTCGCAAAGCTGAGACCCTAGACAGGTTTGGCAGCACCTCTCCCTTCTTAGATCTGCGCATCAGGGGAACTGAAAAATGATAGTCCAGCAAATCTGAAGAGGTCACAAGCTTTTGACTACTTTTTGGGTTGTGTGGGTTGGACCCAAGCAAACTAGTGATGATTAAAGGCCAGTGATCTGGAACCAGATTTGCACTTAAGGGCTACTGGCAAATTTCAAAGCAGTTTTTATTTGCCAGCCACATGTCTTGCAGCTAGTCTCACAATCCTGTTTTAGCTATTTGTGTTTCTTCTCATGTAGCTCAGGGTATGTCAAATACACTAAAGACCTGACTAGAAGCTGGTGCATCTCAGCGGCCTGCTCCAGTTCTCCCTGATTTGCCAGAGCAGCTGGATTGATTTTTTTTTAATTCCAACATTTTCCAATATTTGTGTCCTTCAGGCTAATTTGAATAATGCCAGCAATACTTGGTGGACATTTTGAGTTATGAGCTGATGCTGTAGCTCATCTAATTGCTTGCCTAAGCCTGGGGTCCAACCTGAACAACAGATTAATACACATGCCTATCTTTCCAGCACACAAGAAGTGAAAGCATGAAGATTAGAAATGCAGCTATCCTTGACTTTGTCAGGAGCAGCCTAAGGTAAAGGAACAAGACTCTGCCTAAAACAGAAAACAAGGTCCAAATAAACCAACCAAAAATACCACTTTGGGTACTTACGAATTTCCATTTTCATTTGTTTAGTCATACCTTCTAAGGAGCCAAGGTTGACTTTTAATTCTCAGGGTTTGATTGGCAAAAGAAGAGGACTGGTCCAAGATTTGAACCTAGGAAGATCCTCTCAGACCCTAAGCGAGAATCCTCTAGGGGTAGGACCAACAAGCCTTAAAGAGAAGCTCCAGCTAGTCTTTCTAAGAGGGATATCTTGGAATCCTCTGGTTGAATTCAGTAAACACCAAAAGAACTGAGTTTCGAATCTACCTGAAAAGGATAATCCAAGACTACCCAAGCCCCAATTGCTCGAGAATGTCAAAACTAGTGTAGAGTCTGCAACACTTGCACCCACTGCAATTTAGTACCCCCAGTGCTGCTTCAAGCAGAGCAAAATACCCACCAAATGCTCCCTACCTCCAGTTCTAATGTCAGAGATACAGAAAGCAGAACCCCAACCTTGGGGCACTTCTGGGAAGTGCCAGCATTGTCTCCAGTCGAGACCCAACTAAAATAACATCTCGTCCAACTTTGGGCTCAAACCAACGACCCTGAGATTAATAAACTCTTGCTCTAAAGACTGTGCTAGATGGGGAACTGTTCTTTAGCTTAGAAGTTTATAATTGTGACCACCACTGGGTAAGCATCCCAAGAGCAAATCCTTGGTGAGCACCTGCTCCGTTGGCATATCAAAGAAATACAATGCAGACAGGCAAAGCCATGGCTGGCACTGGAGGAGGATGGTTAAACCTGTTTCCATCGCTGTAGCAGGTCTTTGCGCATATGATCAGTATTTGCTTACTAAACTGTATATTGGCTCAAGCGACGTCTGTGTTGTCCTCTGTTTCCCCCAAATTGAATGTAATCTAAATGTAAGAAATGTCTCCTGTGAGTCTGGCACCCTGATTTTGTTGTTAACAGACATAGCCTGTCAAGTCTGAGCCTAGGTGTCACAGGATCTGGGAGCTGACTTAGGGTGGCCATAGGGGCCAACAGGTCAGTCAAGGGAATCCAACTAGAGCTCAAATGACTAACCTAGATGTCACTAGGGTTCAGTTGGGGATCCTAGTGAGGGTCCAACCAATCCAGGGGTACGGATCTGAGCCAAAGGAGGCTCAGGCAATGTCCTATCCCCACCCACCCTCGGGGCTTCTCCTACGTCCTTTTCGGTCAGAGTGCCAGGAACCTGGTTCTTAGCTATGCCTCTGGAATGGGACCTATCACACTGCACACAGAATACCAGATGCTTCCATTGAAGCATCAAGAACACAGAGCAATGGCTGTCTGTCTTCAGGTGTATCCTATCCTCTAGTCCTATTTCCAAATTAAGGGCTTGGCTGAGCTGCCTCATTATGTAATTGCAAACCTTCCTAATCGTAGAAGGAAGAGGCACAAAAGAACCAGCATAGGAAGAAACCAATCATCACCTCCCTGCAACCCCAACTTAAAGGGGTTCACGTGTGACTTTCCCAAGGTTGGAAAAATCTCCACCGACATGCCACACTGTAGCCTCTTGTAGTTTTAAATGTACACTTACTGTATGCTTTTATATGAAGAAATACTTGGTTTCTCTTTTCCATTTCTAAGATTACCAGACCTTTTTCTGTTTAGAGAATATGCTCATGACTATCCTTTAGATACAGTCAATATAACTGTTGCTCATAGAACTTACTTGTTTTCTTGATATTTTTAAAGGTAAATGGCAGAGTTTGTTTAAAAAATATTTTGCAGTTATTTATTTGTGTGAGTGATGAAACTCTGATATTTCAAACCTGTCAAGAGATATGATTACCTCCCCTCTCTCTCTCTCAATTGCCCCCTTTCCTCTCTGTCAATGATGTATTTTAATTTTACTGTAAGGGTGTTTTTCATGTGTATACTGTGCCCACAGAAGCCAGAACAGATTATCAGATTCCCTGGAACTGGAGAAGGGCCACCATATATTTGCTTGTAGTTGATCCCAGGTTCTCTGGAAGAGGAGACAATGCTGTTAATTGTTGAGCCCTTTCAGTGGCCCCACCCATCTTTAAACTTTTAGAAGTATATGTGAGGCTGTGTTTAAGTACATCATATGCAGACCATAAGAGGGATTTAGATTCTCCAAAATCTGACACCCTCTTCTGGAGTGTCTGAAGACAGCTACAGTGTACTTATATCTAATAAATACATAAATAAATAAATAAATAAACATTTTTTAAAAAGGGTAAAAAAAAAGAAAGACCAGACAGGACTGCCATTTGCATGTTCATAGGGGAAACCTGGAGAGAGAGCAGTCTAACCTCAGCAGGTTGCTTTCCTCTGGATGGTAGCTCAGAGTGTAATCCCGGGAAGACAGGCAAATCACTGATTTTAAGGACTGCCTGGTTCAGGACAGCCAATGCTATGAAAAGAAAGGAGCTATGTAGTGAAAACAAAGCAAGGAAACACTAACCAGGAAAAAGAATAGACAGTGTAGCTTGTGATAGGGTACCAACAAGAGAAAGCCTTCTGTTACCACTTACAAACACAAGAAGCCTTGCACCCTTCCGCCCAGGTTATTACCACTGGTTATGACCACAAGGCTTGGGCTCTTATGTCTATAGGAAGCTCCTGTCTGTGCCTTTAAGTATCATTGTAAGTTCAGGTCTATAATTCATCTATAACAAGCAACAGTGGTAAGAACCTGAAGCCTTTGAAAACAACTCTTTTTTTAAAAAAGCAGGGGACACAACTGAGCTGTAGAGCTCCTCAAGTTCAGCCCTATTACTTGGTAGGGAATCAGCCTCAGTGTCCAGAGCTGAGGTCTCACAGGCAAACTGCTGCAATTTTTGAGTACCATCTAGAGAGAGAAAAGATATGATGTGGTTGCTTAATTCATGTATTTTATTATTTCTATTTGTTGTTTTGTTTTGTTTTATTTGGTTTTAGATAAGGCTTCAGTCTGTAGCTCTGGATGACCCAGGACTGACTACATGTGTTAATTAGGGTTTTACAGCTGAGAACAGACACCAAGAGCAAGGTAAGACTTAGAAAACCCGACATTCAGGGGTGGCTCAAGCTCTAAATGAGAGCACTCGGGAGACAGAGGCAGTCAGTTTCTGAGTTCGAGGCCAGCCTGGTGAAAGAAAGACAGACAGACAGATCAGTAAAATAAAAGCCAGAACCTTCTCTGCTTTTGTTTTCTTTTGCCTCGAGGTAGGATTTCTCTTGGTTTAGCCCAGGCAGTCTGTTCTGGAACGATCAGTGTAGGCTTGGGTAGCCTCAGACTCAAAGAGGTCCTCTCTGCCTGCCTGCCTTTGCCACCCACACAGCCTGGCAGAAGCCAGAATCTCTTTTTCCCTCTTATTTATATATTTGTTTGTTTGTTTGTTTGCTTGCTTTCTTGCTTCTTTGTTTGTTGTTATTATTACTATTAGTTTTCAATGTAAGTGTGTGTGTGTGTGTGTGTGTGTGTGTTTGTGCTCTATCTGCTGCCTATATGGCTACATGCCAGAAGAGGGCACCATAACCTAGAACAAGTCACCATGCAACTCCTGAGAATTAATTAAAAAAAAAAGGAAATTCTAATCACATAGAAGGTAGATATCTGCGAGGCTGTCAGAGTGCTTTTCAAGGCTTACTGTAAATAATAAAAATTGTGTGTCTTTTACCAAACAACAGAAGGGAAGGGAGGTGGTGTGCCTGCATGTCTGTTGTCTGCATGTCTAATTCCTTGTTCTGTCACTCGGTTGAACATTGGCACATTGACCTCACCATGCTGAAAGGCGACATGTGGATGGCAGCCATCTTGTCTGCTGACTGACCACCCTTCTCAAGATGGAGGTGGCTGGCCGTCACGAGACCTATTGTTCCAGGTTGCTTCTGTTTCTTCCCCTTCTTTCCCAGGTACTAGTGGAATAGAACTTAACTGAATCCAGTGCAGAAGGGTGAGGAGTCACTGAAAAGCCACCAGCAGCCATGGCCACATGTTTTTCTCTTGCTTTTTGTCTATTAATTCTTTATTATATTTAGGAGGGAGGGGCGTTCAAGACAGTGTTTCTTTGTGTAGCCCTGGGTGTCTTGGAACTCACTCTGTAGACCAGGATGGCCTGGAATGCAGAAATCTGCTGGCCTCTGCCTGCCAAGTGCTGGGATTAAAGGGGTGCTCCACCACACCCGGCTTCCTTGTTTATTTCTAAGAATCCGTGGGAAATATGATTTCTTTAATCTGTGTACCCTAGACTAACACACACATGCACCCAAACAGGGAGTGAGAGAAAAAGATAAGGAGGAATGACATGAATTTTAGGAAAAAGTGATATTAATGGATTAATATTACTTTTATTCATACATATATACATACACAGAATTAGAGTAGAGCTGAGGCAATTGTGGAACACACCTTTAGCCTCAGGCAGATTTCTGCATTCAAAGTCACCCAGGCTTACAGAGGGAGTTCCAAGTCAGCCAGGGCTGCACAGAGAAACCCGTTCTGAGAAAAAAATAATAGTTGAAAGAAAGAAAGAAAAAAAGAAAGAAAGAAAGATAGAAAGAAAGAAAGAGGATAAAAAGTTTTTAAAAATTAAGAAAAAAAAATTACCAGATTACCATCAAGCACACACAGCAATGGCTGTCTTCAGGTGAATCCTTTCAGCCTCCAAAACAAAAAGCAATGGCTGTCTGTCTTCAGGTGTATCCTATTCTCCAGTCTTATTTTCAACCTAAGAGCTGGGCTGAGCTGCCTCATTATGTAATTGCAAACCTTCCTTGGTTTGTCTTTTCCATTTCTAAGACTAACAGACCTTTTTCTATTTAGAGAATATGCTCATGACTGTCCTTTAGATATAGTAAATATAACTGTTGCTCATAGAACTTGTTTTCTAGGAATTTTTAAAGGTAAATGGCAGAGTTTATTTATAAAAAATATTTTGCATTTATTTATTTGTGTAAGTGATGAAGCTCAGGTCTTCAAACTCGTCAGGAGGTATGATTTCCTCCCCTCTCTCTCACCCCCTCTCTCTCCTCTCTCTCAATGATCTATTTTATTTATAGTGTAAGGGTGTTTTGAATGTGTATGCTGTGCCCACAGACTCCAGAACAGAGTATTAGATCCCCTGGAACTGGAGATGGGCCACCATACATATACTGGTAATTGAGCCCAGGTTCTCTGGAAGAGGAGACAATGCTCTTAATTGTTGAGCCCTCTCTGTAGCCCCATCTTTCATTATTTTTTTTTGAGTATATGTGAGGCTGTGTTTATATACATCATATGCAGACAAATAAGAATGATTTAGATTCTTCAGAATCTGACACCCTCTTCTGGAGTTACTGAAGATTGCTACAGCATACTTAAATATAATAAATAAATAAATCTTTAAAAAGAAAAGGAAAAGAAAAAAAGAAAGACCAGGCCTGCCATATGCATGTTCATAGAGGAAACTGGAAGAGACCCCAATCTAACCTCAGCAGGGTGCTTCCTTCTGGATGGTAGCTCACAGTTTCATCCCAGCAAGACAGGCAAATCACTGAGTTCAAGGACAGTAAGGTTCAGGACCACCAAGGTTAGGAAGGGAAAGGGGCTATGTAGAGAATACAAACCGACAAAACAACAACAAGGAAAAAGAAGTGACAGTGTAACTTGGGGTAGGGTACCAACAAGAGAAAGCCTTCTGTTACCACTTACAAACACCAGTAGCTTTGCACCCTTCTGCCCAGGTCCCTATCTTCCTTTCTAGGAATTCTTAGGATGCCAGGGGGTGGGGGAATCCAGATTAACTTTTTAATAACAAAGACTTGGCCTTTTATGTCTATAGGAAGCCAGTCTCAGTGCCTTTAACTACCACTGAAAGTTCAGGGCTGTGACTCAACTGTAACAAGCAACAGTGGTAAGAACCTGCAGCCTTTGAAACAACTTTTTTTTTAAAGTGGGGGACACAACTCAGCAGTAGAACCCCTCAGGTTCAGCCCTAATACTTGTTATTGAAACAGCCTCAAAGTTCAGAGCTGAGGTCTCATGGGTGAACTGCTTCAAGCTCTGAGTATCATCTAAAGAAAGAAAAGATATCATGTGGTTGCTTAATTTATTTATTTTATTATTTCTATTTTTGTTTTGTTTTGTTTTAGATAATGCCTCACTCTGTAGCTATGGCTGACCTAGGATTGACTACATGTCTTAATTAGGGTTTCACAGCTGAGAAACAGACACCATACCAATGTAAGACTTAGAAAACCCAACAGTCAGGGGTGGCTCGAGCTCTTAATGAGAGCACTCTGGAGGCAGAGGCAGTCAGTTTCTGAGTTCGAGGCCAGCATGGTTAAAAACAGGGTCAGGCAGGCAGGGCTAGGCAGGGCAGGGCAGTGCTAGGCTAGGCTAGACTAGGCTAGTCAAGGAAGGGCTGGGCTAGGCAGGGCAGGACTAGGCAGGGAAGGGCTGGGCTAGGCAGGGCTTGGCAAGGCAGGGATAGGGAGGGCTGGGCTAGGCAGGGCTATGGAGGGCTGGGCTAGGCAGGCCTAGGCTAGGCTAGGCAAGGCAGGGCCATATTCTGAGTCCCATAGTGTGAATATTTAAATTTCACGATTTTCAGGGTTTCTCGGAAAATTCTGGGTCCTGCAGTGTGATTTTCTCATTTTCCAAGATTTTCAAGTTTTTCCATTATTCTGGGTCCTTCAGTGTGATTTTCTCATTTTCCACCCTTTTCAGGTTTTCTTGCCATATTCGGGGTCCTTCAGTGTGAGTTCTTAATTTTCTACTTTTTTCAGGGTTTCTCGCCATATTCTGGGTCCTACAGAGTATATTTTTAAATTTCCAAGTTTTTCTGTGTTTCTCGGCATATTCTGGATCCTACAGTGTGATTTTCTCATTTTCCACTTTGTTCAATTATTTTCGCATTACTGTGTCCTACAGTATGATTTTCTCATTTTCCACATTTTTCTGGTTTTCTCGCTATATTTGGGGTCCTTCAGTATGAGTTTTTAATTTTCTACTGTTTATAGGGTTTCTCGCCATATTCTGGGTCCTAAGAATATATTTTTAATTTTCCACCTTTTTCAGGGTTTCTCAGCATATTCTGGGTCCTACTTAGTGATTTTCACATTTTCCACTTTTTTCAATTTTTTTCACATTACTATGTCCTACAGTATGATTTTCTCAATTTCCACCTTTTTCAGGTTTTCTCGATATATTTGGGGTCCTTCAGTGTGAGTTTTTAATTTTCTACTTTTTTCAGGGTATCTTGCCATATTCTGGGTCCTACAGCGTGTATCTTTAATTTTCTACTTTTTTTCAGGTTTTCTCGCCATATTCTGGGTCCTTCAGTGTGAGTTTTTAATTTTACTCATTTTTCAGATTTTCTCGCCATATTCCAGGTCCTTCGGTGTGAATTTTTAATTTTCTATGTTTCCATGATTTTTAGTCATATTCTGGGTCCTACAGTATGATTTTCTCATTTCCACGTTTTTAGGTTTTCTTGCCATATTCCAGGTCCTTCAGTGTGAATTTTTAATTTTCCACGTTTTTCAGTATTTCTCCCAATATTCTGGGTAATACAGTGTGATTTTTTTAATTTTCCACTTTTTTCATGGATTCTCGCCATAATCGAGATTTTTCAGTGTTTTTATTGCCATATTCTAGGTATTACAGTATGATTTTCTCATTTTTCGATGCTTTCATGCTTTGTCACCATATTTCATGGCCTACAGTGTGATTTTCACATTTTTCGACTTTTTCAAGTTTTATCAGCATATTCCAGGTCCTACAGTGTGATTTTCTCATTTTCCACATTTTTCAGGATTTCTCGCCATATTCCAGTTCTTCAGTGTGAATTTTTAATTTTCCATGATTTTCAGTATTTCTTTCCATATTCTACGTAATACAGTGTGAGTTTTTAATTTTCCACTTTTTATCATGGAATCTCGCCATATTCTGTGTCCTACAGTGTGAATTTTTAATTTTCCATGTTTTTCAGTATTTCTCGCCATATTCTGCGTAATACAGTGTGAATTTTTAATTTTCATGTTTTTCAGGGTTTCTCGGCATATTCTGGGTCTTTCAGTGTGATTTTCTCATTTTCCACTTTTTCAGGTTTTGTCCCCATATTTGGGGTCCTTCTGTGTGATTTTTTAATTTTCTACTTTTTTCAGGATTTCTAGCCATATTCTGGGTCCTTCAGTGTGAGTTTTTAATTTTCCTCGTTTTTCAAGTTTTCTCGCCATATTCGGGGTCTTCACTGTGAATTTTTAATTTTCACTTTTTTCTGGTGTTTTCGTCATATTCTGGGTCTTACAGTGTGATTTTCTCATTTCCAACTTTTTCAGGATTTCTTGACGTATTCCAGGTCCTTTAGTGTGAATTTTTAATTTTCCATGTTTTTTAGTATTTCTTGCCATATTATGGGTAATACAGTGTGAATTTTTAATTTTCCACTTTTTTCATGGTTTCTCGCCATAATCGAAGTTTTGCAGTGTTTTTATCGCCATATTCTAGGTATTACAGTATGATTTTCTCATTTTTCGATCCTTTCATGGTTTGTCACCATATTTCAGGTCCTACAGTGTGATTTTCTCATTTTTCGACTTTTTCAAGGTTTATCACCATATTCCATGTCCTACAGTGTGATTTTCTCAGTTTCCACTTTTTCAGGTTTTCTCCCCATATTTGGGGTCCTTCTGTGTGATTTTTTAATTTTCTACTTTTTTCAGGATTTCTAGCCATATTCTGGGTCCTTCAGTGTGAGTTTTTAATTTTCCTCGTTTTTCAGGTTTTCTCGCCATATTCGGGGTCTTCACTGTGAATTTTTAATTTTCCACTTTTTTCTGGTGTTTTCGTCATATTCTGGGTCTTACAGTGTGATTTTCTCATTTCCAACTTTTTCAGGATTTCTTGACGTATTCCAGGTCCTTTAGTGTGAATTTTTAATTTTCCATGTTTTTTAGTATTTCTTGCCATATTATGGGTAATACAGTGTGAATTTTTAATTTTCCACTTTTTTCATGGTTTCTCGCCATAATCGAAGTTTTGCAGTGTTTTTATCGCCATATTCTAGGTATTACAGTATGATTTTCTCATTTTTCGATCCTTTCATGGTTTGTCACCATATTTCAGGTCCTACAGTGTGATTTTCTCATTTTTCGACTTTTTCAAGGTTTATCACCATATTCCATGTCCTACAGTGTGATTTTCTCATTTTCCACATTTTTCAGGATTTCTCGCCATATTCCAGTTCTTCAGTGTGAGTTTTTAATTATCCATGTGTTTCAGGGTTTCTCGCCATATTCCAGGTACTACAGTGTGATTTTCTCTTTATTGGACTATACAGGGTTTCTTACCCTATTCCAAGTCCTACAGTGTTCTTTTCTTATTTTCCCTATTTTTCAGGATTTCTCGCCCTATTCCAGGTCCTTCAGTGTGAGTTTTTAATTTTACAAGATTTTCACTGTTTCTTGCCATATTCCAGGTCCTTCAGTGTGAGTTTTTAATTTTCGACATTTTTCATGGTTAATCGCCATATTCTAGGTACTACAGTACGATTTTCTCATTTGTCGACCTTTTCAGGGTTTCTCACCAGATTCCAGGCCCTATAGTGTTATTTTCTTATTTTTTGAGTTTTTCAGGGTTTCTCACCATATTCCAGGTCCTACAGTGTGATTTTCTCATTATTCGACTATACAGGGTTTCTTACCATATTCCAGGTCCTAAAGTGTGATTTTCTCATTTTTAGACTTTTTAGGGGTTTCTACCATATTCCAGGTCCTACTATCTGATTTTCTCATTTTCCACATTTTTCAGGATTTCTTGCCATATTCCAGGCCTTCAATGTGATGTTTAATTATCCATGTTTTTCAGGGTTTCTCGCCATATTCCAGGTCCTTCAGTGCGATTTTCTCATTTTCCACATTTTTCAGGATTTCTTGCCATATTCCCGCCCCCTGTTTGAATAATTAATTATCCACGTTTTTCAGGGTTTCTCGCCATATTCTGGGACATACAGTTTGATTTACTCATTTTTCGACTTTTCCAGGGTTTCTCACCATATTCCAGGTCCTACACTGTGATTTTCTCATTTTCCTCATTTTTCAGAATTTCTAGCCATATTCCAGTCTTTTAATATGATTGTTTAATTATCCACGTTTTTTTTTTTTTTTTTTTTTTTTTTTTTTTTTTTTTAGAATACAGTGCTATAGTCTCTGGATGGCCTTTCCTTCAGTCTCTACTCCATTTTTGTCCCTGTATTTCCTTTAGACAGAGACAATTTTCGGTATTTTTTTTAAATGGGTGGGTGTCCCTATCCCTCAACTGAGTCCCATGTCCATCTCCTGGATATAGTCCCTTCAGGCTCCATCTCCCCTGCCGCAGACCCTCTGGGTCCCTGTATCTGCGTGGAACGGGGTCTCTGGTCGCAGGTGGGCAAAGCGTGGATGAGCGAGTGACAAACAGACACACACAGGAGAGTTCGTGTGTATAATCTGAATGTAATTTTACAATTCGAGCTTCAGACTTTTTATACAGAAGACAATAAAGAAGTTGGGTGACATACCCGCAAGGTACAAATGAGGTAACCGGATGCTTAATGATTCTTAAACAGAACAGAGGAATGAAAACACAAAGATCTGAAGGAACTGGGCAGTAAAATAATTGAGACAAAGTTAGCCCTATCTAAGGTCAGCTATAGTCTTAGAAGCCTGGTGTGAGAACTTTTCACTCCTAGGGCAAGGGCTTTCACACCCAAGTCATGGTTCTAACTAGGGAGTTCAGTTCTAGCTAACCATCTCATGAATAATGCAATACTCTAAAACCACAGCCTGATCTGCTTCCTAAACCATAGTAAATTCCTGTAAATAGGTGTAACTCAGCTATAATACTAAGCATCTATTCTGGTTTCCCCTACAGTCAGAAACATCTTTCTTCATAGGTGATGGTAGATTCCTGTGAAGGGCAGTGACCTAACTTTTAGTTTAATACCAGGGGCAGTACTGAAATCCAAGCCCAAGGTCTCGCTAAGGACGAACTAGGACTGTTGGAACACTGGTTTAGCTATGACAGAATTCAATCGTAAAAGGCACTTATGATAGGAAAATATTGAAAGAGAGCCGTGGATCCATACACTAGACTAACTCGAGAATGGAACTCGGGAATGAAAAATTACTGTATGGTTAGGGAACGCTAGACTCCAGGAGGAGAGCTTCTTTGAAACTCTTTGTTTCATGAGTGACTTATAAGCCTCTCGGCTTGTCCAGTTGACTCGACTGGGGCGTAGCACTCCCCTGTATTTCAGCTGTTGTTATCCCATTGAGTTCTGGGAACCTCTTGAATTCCTGGCATCTGGGAATTTCTAGTGCATCTCCTAGTTCCACAAACCCTGCTGCTACTTATTCCTATTCATTCTCCTGGTCCTCTAGACGTCTCTCCTGTCTCTTCCAATACCTGACCCTGTCCTTCCTTCTTTCTTCCCCTCCCTTTCTGTCTCCCACCCTGATACCCCCCCTTCCTCTGCCTGCCATGATTATTTTGTTACCTCTTCTAAGTAGGTTTGAAGAACCGACACTTTGGTCTCACTTCTTGTAAAACTTCATTTGACTTTTAGTTGTTGCATGGGTATTCTGAGCTTTTGGGCTAAAATCCACTTATCCGTGAGTACATACCATGCAAGGTTTTTTGGATTTGGGTTACCTCACACAAGAAAATATTTTCTAGTTCCATCCATGTGCCTACAACGTTTATGATGCGATCATTTTTTAATATCTGAGTAGTATTCCATTGTGTAAATGTACCACAGTTTCTGTAACAATTCTTCCATAGAGGGACATCTGGGTTGTTTCTAGCTCATGGTTATTAAAAATTAGGGTTCAGTGAACACATTGGTGCAGGTATCTTTGTTCTGTGTTGGAGCATCTTTAGAGTATATGACAACACACTGGAGCATGTGAAACCACAGTGGAGAATGTGACACCACAATGGAGAAATGTGACACCACAGAGGAGTAGGGTGACAGCACCATGGAGCACTGTGACAACGAAGAGGAGCACTGTGACACCACAGAGGAGCACAATGACACCACAGTGGAGGAGTGTGACAACAGAGTAGAGCAGTGCAACATCAGAGTGGAACACTCTGACATCATGTAAAGCACTGTAAAGCACGGTGACACCACGGTGGAGCACTGTGACAGCAGAGTGGAGTACTGTGACAGGAGAGTGGAGCACTGTGACACTACAGTGAAGCACTGTGACAGCACAGTGGACCACTGTGGCATCAGAGTGGAGCATTGTGACATGACAGTTGAGCCCTGTGACACGACAGTGCAGCAGTGTGACAGTGAGGGGAGCACACTTACATCACTGTGGAGAACTGTGTCAGAAAGGTGGAACACTGTGACACAATAGTGTAGCAGTGTGACACCACAGTGGAGCACTGTGACAACACAGAGAAGCACGGTGACAGTAGAGTGGAGCACTGTGACATGACAGTGGAGCACTGTGATATGATACCACAGTAGAGCACTGATAAACCACAGTGAGCACTGTGACACCACAGTGGAGCACTGTGAGATCACATTAGAGCAGGGTGACAACAGCGTAGAGAAGTGGGACATCACAGTGGAGCATTGTAAAACCACAGTTGAGCACAGTGACAGAGAAACCCTAAAAAACGTGAAACATAAAAAATAACACTGTAGGAACTGAAATATGGAAAGAAAAAGTGAAAATCATCAAATATGAGAAAATCACACTGTAGACCTTGAATATGGCGATAAACCCTGAAAAACGTCGAAAATAAAAAACTCACAATGTAGGACCTGGAATATTGTGAGAAACCCTGAAAAACAGTGGAAATTTAAAAACTTACACTCTACGACCAGGTATATGGCGACAAATACTGAAAAATGTGAAAAATGATAAACTCAAACGGTAGGAACAGAAATATGACGAGAAACCCTGAAAAACGTGGAAATTTAAAAACAAACACTGTAGGACCTGGAATATGGCAAGAAACACTGAAAAAAACGTTGAAAATGAGAAACTCACGCTGTAGGACCTGGAATATGGGAAGAAACCCGGAAAAAGGTGGAAAATGAGACAACCACACTGTAGGACCTGGAATGTGTCTAGAAACCCAGAAAGAGGGGCAAAATGAGAAAATCATAATGCAGTACCTGGAATATCGCAAGAAACCCTGAAAAACGTGAAAAATTAAAAACTTACCCTGTAGGACCTGGAATATAGCAAGAAAACGGAAATTCATTGAAAATGATAAAATCACACTGTAGGACCTGGAATATGGAGAGAAACCTTGAAAAACGTAGAAATTAAAAACTCACACTTTAGGACCTGGAATATGGCGAGAAAACCTGAAGAACGTGGAAAATAAAAATATAACAGTGTAGGACCAGGGACATGGCAAGAAATTATGGTGACTCACAAAGATCCGTAACGAGATCTGCCTCCCCTTCTGGAGTGTCTGAGGACAGCTACAGTGTACTTACATATAATAAATAAATAAATCTTTAAAAAAAAAAGAAAATTAGAAAATAACACTGCAGGACCTGGTAGAAGGCTAGAAACACTGAAAAATGAGAAACTCAAACTATAGGACTTGGAATATGTTGAGAAACCTTGACAAACATGGAAAATTGAAAACTTACACTATAGGACTGGGAATATGGCAAGAAATCCTGAAAATCATGAACAATGAGAAAATCAAACTGTAGAAACTGGAATATGGCAAGAAACCCTGAAACACGTGGAAAATTAAAAACTCACACTGTAGGTCCTGGAATATGGCGAGAAACTCTAAAAAACATGGAAAATGGAAATTAAAACTGTAGGAACTGGGATATGGTGAAAAACTCTGAAAAATGTGTACAATTAAAAATTAAACCTGTAGGACATGGAATATGGCGAGAAACCCTGAAAAACGTGGAAAATGAGCAAATGACACTGTAGGACTTGGAATATAGTAAGAAAACCTTTAAAAAGTGGAAAATAAAAAAAAAACTAACAGTGCAGGACCTAAAATATGACAAGAAAACTTCAAAATCCTGAAAAATGAGAAAATCAAACTGTAGGACATGGAATATGGCAGGAAAACCTGAAAAAAATTGAAAATAAAAAACTCACACCCAATAACCTGCAAAGTATGAAAAATGAGAAAATCACATTGTGGGACCTGGAATATGCTGAGAAACCCTGAAAAACGTGGAAAATTAAAAACTCACACGGTTGGATCTGGAATATGTTGAGAAAACCTGAAAAAGGTGAAAAATAAGAAACTCACTCTGTAGGACATGGAATATGGCAAGAAACCTAGAAAAAGGTGGAAAATGAGAAAATAACACTGCAGGACCTTGTATAAGGCTAGAAACACCGAAAAATGAGAAACTCAAACTATAGGACTTGGAATATGTCGAGAAACCTTGGCAAACATGGGAAATTGAAAACTTATACTATAGGACTGGGAATATGGCAAGAAAACCTGAAAAATCACAGAAAATGAGAAATCACACTGTAGAATCTGGAATATGGCAAGAAACACTGAAACACGTGGAAAATTAAAAACTCACACTCTAGGACCTGGAATATTGTGAGAAGAACTGAAAAATGTGAAAAATGAGAAACTCAAACTATAAGAACTGGAATATGGAAAGAAAACCTTAAAATTGTGGAAAATGAGAGAATCACACTGTAGGACCTGGAATATTGTGAGAAATCCTGAAAAATGTGGAAAATTAAAAACTCACACTCTAGGACCTGGAATATGGCAAGATTCCCTATAAAACGTGGAAAAGGAGAAACTCACACTGGAGTACCTGGAATGTGGCAAGAAACCCTGAAAGAGGTGGAAAATGACAAAATCAAACTGCAGGACTTGGAATATGGCGAGAAATCCAGAAAAGTTGGAAAATGACAAAATCACACAGCAGGACTTAGAATATGGGGAGAAAACATGAAAGAATCAGATAATTAAAAAACCTAAAAATAATGAATAATGAGAAAAATCACACTGCAGTACCTATAATATGGCAAGAACCCCTGAATAATGTGAACAAAAAGAAACTCAAATGGTAGGATATGGAATATGGCAAGAAACACAGAAAAACTTGGAAAATTAAAAACTCACACTGAAGGACCTGGGATATGGCGAGAAAACCTGAAAATCATTAAAAATGATAAAATCTCACTGTAGGACCTAGAATATGGCAAGAAACACTGAAAAACGTGGAAAATAAAAAATTCAAACTGCAGGACCTGGAATATGGCAAGAAACCCTGAAAACCGTGGAAAATTAAAAACTAACATTGTAGGAACAGGAATATGGAGAGAAAACCTGAAAAACATCGAAAATGAGGAACTCAAACTGCAGGACCTATAATATGGCGAAAAACTCTGAAAAACGTTGAAAATGAGAAACTCACACTATAGGACCTGGAATATGGAAAGAAATCCTGAAAAATATGGAAAATAAAAAAAAACTCACACTGTAGGATCTGGAATATGGGAAGAAACCTGAAAATCATGAAAAATGAGAAAATCATACTGTAGGATCTGGAATAGGAAGAAAACCATGAAAAACGTGGAAAATTAAAAACTCGCACTGTAGGACATGGAATATGGCAAGAAACCCTGAAAAAGTTGGAAATTTAAAAACTCACACTCTAGGACTTGGAATATGACAAGAAACTCTGAAAAATGTGGAAAATTAAAATCAAACAGTGAATGACCTGGAATATGGCGAGAAACCCTGAAAAACGTGGAAAATGAGAAACTCACACTCTAGGACCTGGAAAATGGAGAGAAACCCAGAAAAAGTTGGAAAATGAGAAAGTCACACTGATGGGCCTGGAATGTGTCTAGAAACCCAGAAAGAGGGGAAAAATGGGAAAACATACTGAAGTACCTAGAAAATCGCGAGAAACCCCGAAAAATGTGGAAAATTAAAAAATTACCCTGTAGGACCAGGAATAGGGCAAGAAAACCTGAAAATCGTTGAAAAGGAAAAATCAAACTGTAGGACCTGGAATATGGCGAGTAACTATAAAAACATGGATAATTAAAAAATCACACTGAAGGCCTGGAATATGGCAAGAAATCCTAAAAAATGTGGAAAATGAGAAAATCACAATGTAGGACCTGGAATATGGTGAGAAAACTTGAATAAGTCGAAAAATGAGAAAATCACACTGTAGAGCCTGGAAAATGTTGAGAAACCCTGAAGGAGTCGAAAAATGAGAAAATCATATCCAGTACCTGGAATATGGTGAGAAATCCTGTATAGTCGAATAATGAGAAAATCACATTGTAGGACCTGGAATATGGTGAGAAACCCTGAAAAAGTCGAAAAATTAGAAAATCATACTGTAGTACCTGGAATATGGCAATAAACCCTGAAAAACAGAAAATTAAAAACTCACACTGAAGGACCTGGAATATGGCGATAAACCCTGAAAAATGCCGAAAATTAAGGTTTCATACTGAAGGACTAGGAATATGGCGAGAGACCAAAAAAAAAAAAAAAAGTGGATAATTAAAAAATCACACTACAGGACTGGAATATGGCAAGAAATCCTGAAAAATGTGGAAAATGAGAAAATCACAGTGTAGGACCTGGAATATGGTGAGAAACCCTGGAAAAGTCGAAAAATGAGTAAATCAAACTGTATGTCCCAGAATATGGCGAGAAATCCTGAAAAACGTGGATAATTAATTATTCAAACAAGGGGCTGGAATATGGCAAGAAATCCTGAAAAATGTGGAAAATGAGAAAATCACACTGAAGGACCTGGAATATGGCAAGAAACCCTGAAAAACGTGGAAAATTAAAAACTAACATTGTAGGAACAGGAATATGGAGAGAAAAACTGAAAAACGTGGAAAATGAGAAACTCACATTGTAGGACATGGTTTATGGCAAGAAACCCTGAAAAAGTTGCAAAATTAAAAACTCACACTCTAGGATCTGGTATATGGCAAGAAAACCTGAAAATCATGAAAAATGAGAAAATCACACTGTAGGATATGGAATATGGCAAGAAAAAATGAAAAACATGGAAAATGAGAAATTCAAACTGCAGAACCTGGAATATGCTGAAAAGACCTGAAAAACGTGGAAAATGAGGAACTCAAACTGCAGGACCTATAATATGGCGAAAATCTCTGAAAAACGTTGAAAATGAGAAACTCACACTATAGGACCTGGAATATGGAAAGAAACCCTGAAAAACATGGAAAATAAAAAACTCACACTGTAGGATCTGGAATATGGGAAGAAACCTGAAAATCATGAAAAATGAGAAAATCATACTGTAGGATCTGGAATAGGAAGAAAACCATGAAAAACGTGGAAAATTAAAAACTCGCACTCTAGGACATGGAATATGGCAAGAAACCCTGAAAAAGTTGGAAATTTAAAAACTCACACTCTAGGACTTGGAATATGACAGGAAACTCTGAAAAATGTGGAAGATTAAAATCAAACAGTGAATGACCTGGTATATGGCGAGAAACACTGAAAAACGTGGAAAATGAAAAACTCACACTCTAGGACCTGGAAAATGGAGAGAAACCCAGAAAAAGGTGGAAAATGAGAAAAATCACACTGATGGACCTGGAATGTGTCTAGAAACCCAGAAAGAGGGGAAAAATGAGAAATCGTGCTGAAGTAACTAGAATATCGCGAGAAACCCCGAAAAATGTGGAAAATTAAAAACTTTCCCTGTAGGACCAGGAATAGGGCAAGAAAACCTGAAAATCGTTGAAAAGGAAAAATCACACTGTAGGACCTGGAATGTGGTGAGTAACTATAAAAACGTGGATAATTAAAAAATCACACTGAAGGCCTAAAATATGGCAAGAAATCCTGAAAAATGTGGAAAATGAGAAAAATCACACTGTAGGACCTGGAATATGGTGAGAAACCCTGAAGATGTCGAAAATAAGAAAATCATATCTAGTACCTGGAATATGGTGAGAAACCCTGTATAGTCGAATAATGAGAAAATCACATTGTAGGACCTGGAATATGGTGAGAAACCCTGTATAGTCGAATAATGAGAAAATCACATTGTAGGACCTGGAATATGGCAATAAACCCTGAAAAAACATAGAAAATTAAAAACTCACACTGAAGGACCTGGAATATATCGATAACCCTGAAAATGCCGAAAATTATGGTCTCATACTGAAGGACTAGGAATATGGCGAGAGACGAAAAAAAACGAAAAAACAAACGTGGATAATTAAACAATCATATTAAAGGACTGGAATATGGCAAGAAATCCTGAAAAATGAGGAAAATGAGAAAATCACAGTGTAGGACCTGGAATATGGTGAGAAACCCTGGAAAAGTCGAAAAATGAGTAAATCAAACGGTATGTCCCAGAATATGGCGAGAAACCCTGAAAAACGTGGATAATTAATTATTCAAACAGGCGGCTGGAATATGGCAAGAAATCCTGAAAAATGTGGAAAATGAGAAAATCACACTGAAGGACCTGGAATATGGCAAGAAACCCTGAAAAACATGGAAAATTGAAAAATCACATTGAAGGCCTGGAATATGGCAAGAAATCCTGAAAAATGTGGAAAATGAGAAAATCAGATAGTAGGACCTGGAATATGGTAGAAACCCCTAAAAAGTCTAAAAATGAGAAAATCACACAGTAGGACCTGGAATATGGTGAGAAAACCTGGATAGTCGAATAATGAGAAAATCAGATAGTAGGACCTGGAATATGGTGAGAAACCCTGAAAAAGTCGAAAAATTAGAAAATCACACTGTAGGACCTGGAATCTGGTGAGAAACACTGAAAACGTCGAAAAATGAGAAAATCGTACTGTAGTACCTAGAATATGGCGATTAACCATGAAAAATGTCAAAAATTAAAAACTCACTCTGAAGGACCTGGAATATGGCAAGAAACAGTGAAAATCTTGGAAAATTAAAAACTCACACTGAAGAACCTGGAATAGGGCGAGAAATCCTGAAAAATAGGGAAAATAAGAAAAGAACACTGTAGGACTTGGAATAGGGTGAGAAACCCTGTATAGTCAAATAATGAGAAAATCACACTGTAGTACCTGGAATATTGCGAGAAACCCTAAAAAACATGGATAATTAAAAACTCACACTGAAGAACTGGAATATGGCGAGAAATCCTGAAAAATGTGGAAAATGAGAAAATCACACTGTAGGACCTGGAATATGGTGATAAACCTTGAAAAAGTCGAAAAATGAGAAAATCACACTGTAGGACCTGAAATATGGTGACAAACCATGAAAGGATCGAAAAATGAGAAAATCATACTGTAATACCTAGAATATGGTGATAAAAACACTGAAAAATCTCGATTATGGCTAGAAACCATGAAAAAAGTAGAAAATTCAAAATTCATACTGAAGGACCTGGAATATGGCAAGAAAACCTGAAAAAGGTGGAAATGAGAAAATCACACTGTAAGACCCAGAATATGACGAAAAAACCCGAAAAACATGGAAAATTAAAAATTCACACTGAAGGACCCTGAATATGGCGAGAAAACATGAAAAACGAGGAAAATTAAAAACTCACACTGAAGGACCCAGAATATGGCGAGAAAACCTGAAAAAAGTAGAAAATTAAAAACTCACACAGAAGGACCCCAAATATGGGGAGAAAACCTGAATAAGTGGAAAATGAGAAAATCACTCTGCAGGACCCAGAATATGCCGAGAAACCCTGAAAAACGTGAAAATAAAAAATTCACACTGTCGGACACAGAATATGGCGAGAATCCATGAAAAAAGTGGAAAATTAAAAATTCACACTGTATTACGCAGAATATGGCGAGAAATACTGAAAAACATGGAAAATTAAAAATTCACACTGATGGACCTGGAATATGGCAAGAAAACCTGAAAAACGTGGAAATGAGAAAATCATACTGTAGGACCCAGAATATGACTAAAAATCCTGGTAACGTGGAAAATTAATAATTCACACCGAAGGACCTGGAATATGGCGAGAAAACCTGAAAAACAAGTAAAATTAAAAACTCACACTGAAGGACCCAGAATATGGCGAGAAAACCTGAAAAAATTAAAAAATTAAAAACTCACACTGAAGGACACCAAATATAGCGAGAAAACCTGAAAACTGTGGAAAATGAGAAAATCTTATTGTAGGACACAGTAATGCGAAGAAAATTGAGAAAAGTGCAAAATGAGAAAATCACACTGTAGGAACCTGTATATGCCGAGAAACCCTGAAAAACGTGGAAAATTAAAAATACACTCTGTAGGACCCAAAATATGGCAAGAAACCCTGAAAAAGTAGAAATTAAAAACTCACCCTGAAGGACCCCGAATATGGCGAGAAAACCTGAAAAAAGTAGAAAATTAAAAACTGACACTGAAGGACCTCAAATATATCGAGAAAACCTGAAAAAGTTGGAAAATGAGAAAATCATACTGTAGGACACAGTAATGCGAAAAAAACTGAAAAAAGTTGAAAATGAGTAAATCACACTGTAGGACCCAGAATATGCTGAGAAACCCTGAAAAACGGGGAAATTTAAAAATACACTCTGTAGGACCCAGAATATGGCGAGAAACCCTGAAAAAAGTACAAAAATTATAAACTCACACTGAAGGACTCCGAATATGGCAAGAAAACCTGAAAAAGGTGGAAAATGAGAAAATCACCCTGAAGGACCCAGAATAATGGAAAAACTTGAAAATCTTGGAAAATGAGAAAATCACACTGCAGGAACCAGAATATTCCGAGAAACCCTAAAAATCGTGAAATTTAAAAATTCACACTATGGGACCCAGAATATGGCCTGCCTTGCCTAGACTAGCCTAGCCCTGCCTAGCCCAGCGTAGCCCTGCCCTGCCTAGCCTAGCCCTGCCTAGCCAAGCCCTTCCCTGCCTAGCCTAGTCTAGCATAGCCTAGCCCTCCACTGCACTACCCTGCCTAGCCCTGCTTAGCCTAGCCCTGCCTAACCTAGCCCTTTCCTGCCTAGCCTAGCCCTGCCTTGCCTGACCCTGTTTTTAAACAGGCTGGCCTCGAACTCAGAAACTGACTGCCTCTGCCTCCAGAGTGCTCTCATTAAGAGCTCGAGCCACCACTGAATGTTGGGTTTTCTAAGTCTTACATTGGTATGGTGTCTGTTTCTCAGCTGTGAAACCCTAATTAAGACATGTAGTCAGTCCTAGGTCAGCTGTAGCTACAGAGTGAGGCATTATCTAAAACAAAACAAAACAAAACAAAAATAGAAATAATAAAATAAATAAATTATGCAACCACATGATATCTTTTCTTTCTTTAGATGATACTCAGAGCTTGAAGCTGTTCACCCATGAGACCTCAGCTCTGGACATTGAGGCTGTTTCCCTAACAGGTATTAGGGCTGAACCTGAGGGGTTCTACTGCTGAGTTGTGTCCCCCACTTTTAAAAAAAGTTGTTTTCAAAGGCTGCAGGTTCTTAGCACTGTTGCTTGTTACAGTTGAGAAACAGCCCTGAACTTTCAGTGGTAGTTAAAGGCACTGAGACTGGCTTCCTATAGACATAAAAGGCCAAGTCTTTGTTATTAAAAAGTTAATCTGGATTCCCCCATCCCCTGGCATCCTAAGAATTCCTAGAAAGGAAGACAGGGACCTGGGCAGAAGGGTGCAAGGCTACTGGTGTTTGTAAGTGGTAACAGAAGGCTTTCTCTTGTTGGTACCCTACCCCAAGTTACACTGTCACTTCTTTTTCCTTGTTGTTGTTTTGTCGGTTTGTATTCTCTACATAGCCCCTTTCCCTTCCTAACCTTGGTGGTCCTGAACCTTACTGTCCTTGAACTCAGTGATTTGCCTGTCTTGCTGGGATGAAACTGTGAGCTACCATCCAGAAGGAAGCACCCTGCTGAGGTGAGATTGGGGTCTCTTCCAGTTTCCTCTATGAACATGCATATGGCAGGCCTGGTCTTTCTTTTTTTCTTTTCCTTTTCTTTTTAAAGATTTATTTATTTATTATATTTAAGTATGCTGTAGCTATCTTCAGACACTCCAGAAGAGGGTGCCAGATTCTGAAGAATCTAAATCATTCTTATTGTCTCCATATGATGTATATAAACACAGCCTCACATATACTAAAAAAAAAAAAAAAAAAAAAATGAAAGATGGGGCTACAGAGAGGGCTCAACAATTAAGAGCATTGTCTCCTCTTCCAGAGAACCTGGGCTCAATTACCAGTATATATATGGTGGCCCATCTCCAGTTCCAGGGGATCTAATACTCTGTTCTGGAGTCTGTGGGCACAGCATACACATGCAAAACACCCTTACACTAAAAATAAAATAGATCATTGAGAGAGAGGAGAGAGAGGGGGTGAGAGAGAGGGGAGGTAATCATACCTCCTGACGAGTTTGAAGACCTGAGCTTCATCACTTACACAAATAAATAAATGCAAATTATTTTTTATAAATAAACTCTGCCATTTACCTTTAAAAATTCCTAGAAAACAAGTTCTATGAGCAACAGTTATATTTACTATATTTAAAGGACAGTCTTGAGCATATTCTCTAAATAGAAAAAGGTGTGTTAGTCTTAGAAATGCAAAAGACAAACCAAGGAAGGTTTGCAATTACATAATGAGGCAGCTCAGCCCAGCTCTTAGGTTGGAAATAAGACTGGAGAATAGGATACACCTGAAGACAGACAGCCATTGCTTTTTGTTTTGGAGGCTGAAAGGATACACCTGAAGACAGCCATTGCTGTGTGTGCTTGATGGTAATCTGGTAATTTTTTTTTCTAATTTTTAAAAACTTTTTATCCTCTTTCTTTCTTTCTTTCTTTCTTTCTTTCGTTCTTTTTTTTTCTTTCTTTATTTCAATTATTATTTTTTTCTCAGAACGGGTTTCTCTGTGCAGCCCTGGCTGATTTGGAACTCCCTCTGTAAGCCAGGGTGACATTGAATGCAGAAATCTGCCTGAGGCTAAAGGTGTGTTCCACAATTGCCTCAGCTCTACTCTAATTCTGTGTATGTATGTATGTATATATGTATGAATGAAAGTAATATTAATCCATTAATATCACTTTTTCCTAAAATTCATGTCATTCCTCCTTATCTTTCTCTCTCACTCCCTGTTTGTGTGCATGTGTGTGTTAGTCTAGGGTACACAGATTAAAGAAATCATATTTCCCACGGATTCTTAGAAATAAACAAGGAAGCCGGGTGTGGTGGAGCACCCCTTTAATCCCAGCACTTGGCAGGCAGAGGCCAGCAGATTTCTGCATTCCAGGCCCCAATCATTATTTCAGTCCACATTCACTGTCAGACAAGCAACCTCTCTTCTTTTGGCCTTCCTGCTCATCCATCTTCTAGTCTGTTTTCTGCCTCTCTTTCTAGTCGAGGGAAGTAAAAGACTTTCGCACTGATAGGAGCTGATCCATCACAGCTTGTTTTATTTAAAAAACAAAAATAAACCCTCTCCCAGGTTTTATCAGCCATGTAGACCAGAATAGACTAAATTTGCCTTTGTGAGGTTGTTACTAAAAACATGAAGTGACATGGATATCACTCACTCCTGTTTGGGCAGTACTTCCGAGGCTAGGTTAAGGAGATTTCAAAGTCAGCCTGGGAACCAGCCAGGGGGCCGGGGTTGTGGGGACAGTGGACAAAAGAGCTAAATGTATTTCTTCTTCCCTTATTAATGACCTCTTCTTTAAGCTAAGACCTACTTTTGCCTCTTCTAAAAGTAGCTAACAGTTACTTTTGCCTATTAGCTAAGCGCATGAATGTGATGCTGAGAGAGAAGTTGGGGCAGCCCCCTACTGAAAAAGGAAAGAGCTCAGCTGATTCTGTAAGGCTGGATAGAAGAAATCAGGGCCTTCTCTGCATCCCACACGTACAGTCCAAGGACTGAATGCCACCTTGGAAGCCTGGCCACTGTTCAGGACCTTGAAGATTTCCCCGGGAGCCTCAAAGTGTAGACACCAGAGCACCAGAGGTATCAGGGTTAGAATCAAGCCTCCCACCCCGGAGAGATGCCCTAAGCGACTCCTTAGAGGAGTCCCTCTCTTCTTTCATGGTATCTGGCAGTTTACCAAGTGGTGAAAATTCGGCAGAATCTGAGGCTTGTTGGCTTAAGTCCACACTGCGCCTTCCAGCTCACAGAACCCTAGAAGGACTCATTCCTCCTACTCGCATCTATTCATTCTCTGCACAGGAATCCACCTTGTGATTTCAAAACACTGAGCTGGGAGACCCAGGCTCAGTCAGGACTCTACAGAGGCCAGAGGGCTGACTGTGGTTCTTGGAGTATGTTTCCTATCCGAAGTGCAAGGACTTCTTAAATGTAAAAATCCTTTGCCTTTTTATGGAGATTATGGAAAAAAAGGGAAGTTCCAAGGCAGATTTGAAAAGCTGAGACCCTAGCCAGGTTTGGCAGCACCTCTCCCTTCTTAGATCTGCGCACCAGGGGACCAGAAAATGCTAGTCCAGCAAATCTGAAGATGTCACAGGCTCTTGACTAGTTTTTGGGTTGTGTGGGTTGGACCCAAGCAAACTAGTGATGATTAAAGGCCAGTGATCTGGAACCAGATTTGCACTTAAGGGCTACTGGCAAATTTCAAAGCGGTTTTAATTTGCCAGCCACATGTCTTGCAGCTAGTCTCACAATCCTGTTTTAGCTATTTGTGTTTCTTCTCATGTAGCTCAGGGTATGTCAAATACACTAAAGACCTGACTAGAAGCTGGTGCATCTAGAGGCCTGCTCCAGTTCTCCCTGATTTGTCAGAGCAGCTGGATTGGTTTTTTTTAATTCCAACATTTTCCAATATTTGTATCCTTCAGGCTAATTTGAATAATGCCAGCAATTCTTGGTGGACATTTTGAGTTATGAGCTGATGCTGTAGCTCATCTAATTGCTTGCCTAAGCCTGGGTTCCAAGCTTTACACCAGATTAATACACATGCCTATCTTTCCAGCACACAAGAAGTGAAGGCATGAAGATTAGAAATGCAGCTATCCTTGACTTTGTCAGGAGCAGCCTAAGGTAAAGGAACAAGACTCTGCCTAAAACAGAAACCAACCAAAAATACCACTTTGGGTACTTACGAATTTCCATTTTCATTTGTTTAGTCATACCTTCTAAGGAGCCAAGGTTGACTTTTAATCCTCAGGGTTTGATTGGGAAAAGAAGAGGACTGGTCCAAGATTTGAACCTAGGAAGATCCTCTCAGACCCTAAGTGAGAATCCTCTAGGGGTAGGACCAACAAGCCTTAAAGAGAAGCTCCAGCTAGTCTTTCTAAGAGGGATATCTTGGAATCCTCTGGTTGAATTCAGTAAACACCAAAAGAATTGAGTTTCAGATCTACCTGAAAATGATAATCCAAGACTACCCAGTGCCCCAATTGCTTGAGAATGTCAAAACTAGTGTAGAGTCTGTAACACTTGCACCCACTGCAATTTAGTACACCCAGTGCTGCTTCAAACAGAGCAAAAAACCCACCAAATTCTCCCTACTTCCAGTTCTAATGTCAGAGATACAGAAAGCAGAACCCCAATCATGGGGCCCTCCTGGGAGGTGCCAGCATTGTCTCCAGTCGAGACCCAACTAAAATAACATCTCGTCCAACTTTGGGCTCAAACCAACGACCCTGAGATTAATAATCTCGTGCTCTAATGACTGTGCTAGATGGGGAACTATTCTTTAGCTTAGAAGTTTACTAATTGTGACCACCACTGGGTAAGCATCCCCAGAGCATATCCTTAGTGAGCACCTGCTCAGTTGGCATATCATAGAAATACAATGCAGACAGGCAAAGCCATGGCTGGCACTGGAGGAGCATGGTTAACCTGTTTCCATCGCTGTAGCAGGTCTTTGCGCATCTGATCAGTATTTGCTTACTAAACTGTATATTGGCCTCAACCGACATCTGTGTTGTCCTCTGTTTCCCCCAAATTGAATGTAATCTAAATGTAAGAAATGTCTCCTGTGAGTCTGGCACCCTGATTTTGTTGTTAAGAGACATAGCCTGTCAAGTCTGAGCCTAGGTGGCACAGGATCTGGGAGCTGATTTAAGGTGGCCATAGGGGCCAACAGGTCAGTCAAGGGAATCCAACTAGAGCTCAAATGACTAACCTAGATGTCACTAGGGTTCAGTTGGGGATCCTAGTGAGGGTCCAACCAATCCAAGGGTACGGATCTGAGCCAAAGGAGGCTCAGGCAATGTCCTTTCCACACCCACCCTCGGGGCTTCTCCTAGGTCCTTTTCTGTCAGAGTACCAGGAATCGGGTTCTTACCTATGCCTCTGGAATGGGACCTATCACACTGCACACAGAATACCAGATGCTTCCATTGAAGCATCAAGAACACAAAGAAATGGCTGTCAGTCTTCAGGTGTATCCTATCCTCTAGTCCTATTTCCAAATTAAGGGCTTGGCTGAGCTGCCTCATTATGTAATTGCAAACCTTCCTAATAGTGGAAGGAAGAGGCACAAAAGAACCAGCATAGGAAGGAACCAATCATCACCTCCTTTTTTACTTTTTTCAGGTTTTCTCACCTATTCTGGGTCCTTCAGTGTGAGTTTTTAATTTTCTTCGTTTTTCAGGTTTTCTCGCCATATTCAGGGTCTTTCAGTGTGAATTTTTAATTTTCCACGTTTTTCAGGTTTTTTCGTCATATTCTGGGTCTTACAGTGTGATTTTCTCATTTCCACCTTTTTCAGGTTTTCTTGCTGTATTCCAGGTCCTTCAGTGTGAATTTTTAATTTTCCACGTTTTTCAGTATTTCTGGCCATATTGGGTAATACAGTGTGAATTTTTAATTTTCCACTTTTTTCATGGTTTTTCTCCATAATCTGGGTCCGAAAGTGTGAATTTTTAATTTTCACCTTTTCAGGGTTTCTCTGCATATTCTGGGTCCTGCAGTGTGATTTTCTTTTTCCAGGTTTTTCAAGTTTTTTCATAATTCTGGATCCTACAGTGTGATTTTCTCATTTTCCACCATTTTCAGGTTTTCTCACCATATTTGGGGTCCTTCAGTGTGAGTTTTAAATTTTCTACTTTTTTCAAGATTTCTCGCCATATTCGGGGGTCATTCAGTGTGAATTTTTAATTTTCTACTTTTTTCAAATTTTCTCACCTATTCTGTGTCCTTCAGTGTTAGTTTTTAATTTTCCTCATTTTTCAGGTTTTCATGCCATATTCCGGGTCCTTCAGTGTGAATTTTTAATATTCTTGTTTTTCAGGATTTTTGGTCATATTCTTGATCCTACAGTGTAATTTCCTCATTTCCAAGTTTTTCAGGTTTTCTTGCCGTATTCCAGGTCCTTCAGTGTGAATTTTTAATTTTCCACGTTTTTCAGTATTTCTCGACATACTCTGGGTAATACAGTGTGAATTTTTTTTTTTTTTTTTTTTTTTTTTTTTTTTTTTTTTTTTTTTTTTTTTGGTTTTTCGAGACAGGGTTTCTCTGTGTAGCCCTGGCTGTCCTGGAACTCACTTTGTAGACCAGGCTGGCCTCGAACTCAGAAATCCGCCTGCCTCTGCCTCCCGAGTGCTGGGATTAAAGGCGTGCGCCACCACGCCCGGCTCAGTGTGAATTTTTAATTTTCCACTTTTTTCCTGTTTTCTTGCTATATTCTGGGACCGACAGTGTGAATTTTTAATATTCACCTTTTTCAGGGTTTCTCGGCATATTCTGGTTCCTGCAGTGTGATTTTCTCATTTTCCACATTTTTCAAATTTTTTGGTAATTGCTGGTCCTACAGTGTCATTTTCTCATTTTCCACCTTTTTCAGGTTTTCTTGCCATATTTGGGGTCATTCAGTGTGAGTTTTTACTTATCTAATTTTTCAGGGTTTCTCGACATATTCTGGGTCCTACAGTGTCTATTTTTAATTTTCCAAGTTTTTCAGGGTTTCTCGGCATATTCTGGGTCCTACAGTGTAATTTTCTCATTTGCCACTTTTTTCAATTTTTTTCGCATTACTGTGTTCTACAGTATGATTTTCTCATTATCCACCTTTTTCAGGTTTTCTCCATATATTTGGGGTCCTTCAGTGTAAGTTTTTTATTTTCTACTTTTTTCAGGGTTTCTCGCCATATTCTGGGTCCTCCAGCTTGTATTTTTAATTTTCTACTCTTTTCAGGTTTTCTCGCCATATTCTGGGTCCTTCAGTGTGAATTTTTAATTTTCCACGTTTTTCAGTATGTCTCGCCATATTCTGAGTAATACAGTGTGAATATTTAATTTTCCACTTTTGATGGATTCTCGCCATATTCTGTGTCCTAAAGTGTGAATTTTTAATTTTCACGTTTTTCAGGGTTTCTAGGCATATTCTGGGTCCTGCAGTGTGATTTTCTCATTTTCCACGTTTTTCAAGTTTTTACGTAATTCTGGGTCCTTCAGTGTGAGTTTATAATTTTCCTCGTTGTTCTGGATTTCTCGCCATATTCGGGGTCCTTCAGTGTGAATTTTTAATTTTCCACGTTTTTCAGGTTTTTTGATCATATTCTGGGTCTTACAGATGATTTTGTCATTTTCACGTTTTTCAGGTTTTCCTGCCATATTCCAGGTCCTTCAGTGTGAATTTTTAATTTTCCACGTTTTTCAGTATTTCTTGCCATATTCTGGGTAATACTGTATGAATTTTTAATTTTCCACTTTTTTCCTGGTTTCTTGCCATAATCTGGGTCCGACAGTGTGAATTTTTAATTTTCACCTTTTCAGGGTTTCTTGGCATAATCTGGGTCCTGCAGTGTGATTTTCTCTTTTTCCTCGTTATTAAAGATTTTATGTAATTCTGGGTCCTACAGTATGATTTTCTCATTTTCAACTTTTTCAGGTTTTCTCGCCATATTTGTGGTCCTTCTGTGTGAGTTTTTAATTTTCTATTTTTTTCAGGTTTAATCGCCATATTCGGGGTCCTTCAGTGTGAATATTTAATTTTCTACTTTTTTCAGGGTTTCTCGCCATATTCTGGGTCCTACTGCGTGTATTTTTAATGTTCTACTTTTTTCAGGGTGTCTCGCCATATTCTGGGTCCTTCATTGTGAATTTTTAATTTTACTTGTTTTTCTGGTTTTCTCGCCATATTCCAGGTCCTTCAATGTGAATTTTAAATTTTCCACGTTTTTCAGTATTTCTCACCATATTCTACGTAATACAGTGTGAATTTTTAATTTTGAACTTTTTTCATGGATTCTCGCCATATTCTGTGTCCGAAAGTGTGAATTTTTAATTTTTACGTATTTCAGGGTTTCTCGACATATTCTGGGTACTGCAGTGTGATTTTCTCATATTCCACTTTTTTCAAGTTTTTATGTAATTCTGGGTCCTTCAGTGTGAGTTTATAATTTTCCTCGTTTTTCAGGATTTCTCGTCATATTCAGGGTCCTTCAGTGTGAATTTTTAATTTTCTACGTTTTTTTTCAGGTTTTTTTCGTGATATTCTGGGTCTACAGTGTGATTTTGTCATTTCCACGTTTTTCAGGTTTTCTTGCCGTATTCCAGGTCCTTCAGTGTGAATTTTTAATTTTCCACGTTTTTCGTGTATTTCTTGCCATATTCTGGGTAATACAGTGTGAATTTTTAATTTTCCACTTTTTTCAAGGTTTCTTGCCATAATCTGGGTCCCACAGTGTGAATTTTTAATTTTCACCTTTTTCAGGGTTTCTTGGCATATTCTTTGGTCCTGCAGTGTGATTTTCTCATTTTCCCACGTTTTTCAAATTTTTTCGTAATTCTGGGTCCTACAGTGTGATCTTCTCATTATCCACCTTTTTCAGGTTTTCTCGCCATATTAGGGTTCCTTCTGTGTGAGTTTTTAATTTTCTACTTTTTTCAGGTTTTCTGGCCATATTCAGGTGTCCTTCAGTGTAAATTTTTAATTTTCTACTTTTTTCATGTTTTCTCACCTTTTCCTGGTCATTCAGTGTTAATCTTTATTATTCCACGTTTTTCAGGTTTTTTCGTCATATTCTGGGTCCTACAGTGTGATTTTCTCATTTCCACGTTTTTCAGGTTTTCTTGCCGTATTCCAGGTCCTTCAGTGTGAATTTTAAATTTTCCCCGTTTTTCAGTATTTCTCGCCATATTCTGGGTAATACAGTGTGAATTTTTAATTTTCCACTTTTCATGGATTCTCGCCATATTCTGTGTCCTAAAGTGTGAATTTTTAATTTTCACGTATTTCAGGGTTTCTCGGCATATTCTGGGACCTGCAGTGTGATTTTCTCATTTTCCACTTTTTCAGGTTTTCTCGCCATATTTGGGGTCCTTCTGTGTGAGTTTTTAATTTTCAATTTTTTTAGGTTTAATCGCCATATTCGTGGTCCTTCAGTGTGAATTTTTAATTTTCTACTTTTTTCAGTTTTTCTCACCTATTCTGGGTCCTTCAGTGTGAATTTTTAATATTCCATGTTTTTCAGGTTTTTTCGTCATATCTGGGTCCGAGCTTGTGATTTCCTCATTTCCACGTTTTTCAGTGTTTTTTTTTTTTTTTTTTTTTTTTTTTTTTTTTTTTTTCCGTATTCCAGGTCCTTCAGTGTGAATTTTTAATTTTCCTCGTTTTTCAGTATTTCTCGCCATATTCTGGCTAATACAGTGTGAATTTTTAATTTTCCACTTTTTTCATGGTGTCTCGCCATATTCTGGTACTGACAGTGTGAATTTTTAATTTTCACTTTTTCAGGGTATCTCGGCATATTCTGGTTCCTGCAGTGTGATTTTTCTCATTTTCCACGTTTTACAAATTTTATGGTAATTCAATAACGTTTTTCAAGTTTTTTCGTAATTCTGCGTCCTAAGTGTGATATTCTTATTTACGACGTTTTTCAAGTTTTTTCTCAATTCTGGGTCCTACAATGTGATTATTCTCATTTTCAACCTTTTTCAGGTTTTCATTGCCATATTCCGCTTCCTTCAGTGTGAATTTTTAATTTTCACGTTTTTTAGGGTTTCTCGGCATATTCTGGGTCCTGCAGTGTGATTTTCTCATTTTCCTCGTTTTTCAAGTTTATTCGTAATTCTGGGTCCTACAGTGTGATTTTCTCATTTTCCACCTTTTTCAGGAGTTCTCTCCATAATTGCGGTCCTTCAGTGTGAGTTTGTAATTTTCTACTTTTGTCAGGTTTTCTCTCCATATTCTAGGTCCTTCAGTGTGAATTTTTAATTTTGCACGTTTTTCCGTTTTTTTCTGGGTCCTACAGTGTGAATTTCTCATTTCCACGTATTTCAGGGTTTCTTGCCATATTCCTGGTCCTTCAGTGTGAATTTTTAATTTCCACGTTTTTCAGTGTTTCTGGCCATATTCCAGGTCTTTCTGAGTGACTTTTTAATTTTCCAGGTTTTTCAGGTTTTGTCGCCATATCCCAGGTCCTTCAGTGTGAGTTTTTAATTTTCTACTTTTTTTCAAGGTTTCTTGCCATATTCTGGTTCCTACAGTGTGATTTTCTCATTTTTGACGTTTTTTAAGTTTTTTTGCATTTCTGGGTCCTACAGTGTGATTTTCTCATTTTCCATCTATTTTAGGTTTTCTCGCTATATTCGTGGACTTTCAGTGTGAATTTTTAATTTTTCTACTTTTTTCAGGGTTTCTTGCCATATACTGCATCCTACAGTGTGAATTTTAAATTTTCCACGTTTTTTAGGTTTTTTTCGTCATATTCTGGGTCCTACAGTGTGATTTTCTAATTTTACAATTTTTTCATGTTTTCTCGGCATATTCTGGGTCGTAAAGTGTGAATTTTTAATTTTCCACGTTTTTCAAAGTTTCTTGCCATATTCTGGTCCTACTGTGTGAATTTTTAATTTTCCACGTTTTTCATGATTTATCACCATATTGTGGGTCTGACAGTGTGAATTATTAATCTTCACGTTTTTCAGGGTTTTTGGGCATATTCTGGGTCCTGCAGTGTGATTTTCTCATTTTCCACCTTTTTCAGATTTTTTCCCCATATTCGGGGTCCTTCAGTGTGAGTTTTTAATTTTTTACTTTTTTCAGGGTTTCTCGGCATATTCTGGGTCCTACAGTGTGATTTTCTCATTTTCGAACTTTTTCAAGTTTTTTTCGCAATTCTGTGTCCTACAGTGTGATTTTCCCATTTTCCAACTTTTTCAGGTTTTCTCGCCATATTCGGGGTCCTTCAGTGTGAGATTTTAATTTTCTACTTTTTTCAGGGTTTCTCGCTATATTCTGTGTCCTACAGTGTAATATTCCCATTTTCCACCCTTTTCAGGTTTATTCGCCTTGTTCTGGGTCCTTCAGTTTGAGTTTTTAATTTTCTACTTTTTTCTGGTTTTCTCGCCATATTCTGGGTACTATAGTGTGATTTTCTCATTTTCCATATTTTTCAGGTTTTCTTGGCATATTCTGGGTCCTTCAGTGTGAGTTTTTAATTTTCCACTAGTTTCAGTGTTTCTTGGCATATTCTGGTCCTATAGTGTAAATTTTTAATTTTCCACATTTTTCAGTGTTTCTCGCCATACCCTGGGTCCTACAGGTTGAATATTTAATTTTTCATGTTTTTCAGGTTTTTTCGTCATATTCTGGATCTTACAGTGTGATTTTCTCATTTCCACGTTTTTCAAGTTTTCTTGCCATATTGCAGGTCCTTCAGTGTGAATTTTTAATTTTCCACGTTTTTCAGTATTTCTCGCCATATTCTGGGTAATACAGTGTGAATTTTTAATTTTCCACTTTTATCATGGTTTCTCGCCATATTCGGGGTCCTTCAGTCTGAGTTTTTAATTTTCTACTTTTTTAGGGTTTGTTGCCATATTCTGGGTCCTACAGCGTGTATGTTTAATTTTCCACTTTTTTCAGGGTTTCTCGGCATATTCTTGGTCCTGCAGTGTGATTTTCTCATTTTTGGTGTTTTTCAAGTTTTTTCGCAATTTTGGGTCCTACAGTGTGATTTTCTCATTTTCCAACTTTTCCAGGTTTTCTCGCCATATTCTGCGTCCTACATTGTAAATTTTAAATTTTCCACGTTTTTCAATGTTTCTTGCCATATTCTGGGTCCTACACTGTGAATTTTTAATTTTAAACGGTTTTATGTTTTTTCATCATATTCTGGGTCCCACAGGGTGATTTTCTCATTTTCCAAATTTTTCAGGATTTCTCGGCATATTCTGGGTCCCACAGTGTGAATTTTTAATTTTCACGTTTTCAGGATTTCTCAGCATATTCTGGGTCCTGCAGTGTGATTTTTTTCATTTCCACGTTTTTGAAGTTTTTTTTTCATAATTCTGGGAACTACAGTGTGATTTTCTCATTTTCCACCTTTTTCAAGTTTTTTTTTTTTTTTTTTTAGCAATTTTTGGTCCTACAGTGTGATTATTCTCATTTTCCAACTTTTTCAGGTTTTCTGGCCATTTTCCGGGTCCTCTCAGTGAGTTATTAATTTTCTACTTTTTCAGGGTTTCTCCCCATATTCTGGGTCCTACAGTGTGTATTTTTAATTTTCCATGTTTTTCAGGTTTTTTTTGGTCATAATCTGGGTTCTACAGTGTGATTTTCTCATTTCCACATTTTTCAGGTTTTCTTGCCATATTGCAGGTCCTTCAGTGTGAATTTTTACTTTTCCTCGTTTTTCAGTATTTCTAGCCATATTCTGGGTAATACATTGTGAATTTTTAATTTTCCACTTTTTTCATGGTTTCTCGACATATTCTGGGTCCTACAGTGTGAATTTTTAATTTTCACGTTTTTCAGGATTTCTCAGCATATTCTGGTTCCTGCAGTGTGAATTTCTCATTTCCACGGTTTTGAAGATTTTTCGTAATTCTGGGTCCAACAGTGTGATTTTCTCATTTTCAACCTTTTTCAGGTTTGCGCGCAATATTCAAGGTCCTTTTGTGTGAGTTTTTTAATTTCTACTTTTTTCAGGGTTTCTCTCTATATTCCGGTTCGTATAGTGTGATCTTTTAATTTTGAACTTTTTTAAGTTCTTTTTTTGTCATATTCTGGGTCCTAGAGTGTGATTTTCTCATTCATGACGTTTTTCAAGTTTTTTTTTCGCAATTCTGGTTCCTACAGTGTGATTATTCTCAGTTTCCAACTTTTTCAGGTTTTCTCAGCATATTCTGGGTCCTACAGTGTGAATTTTTAATTTTCAATGTTTTTCAAGGTGTCTTGCCATATTCTGGTCCTATAGTGTAAATTTTTAATTTTCCACATTTTTCAGTGTTTCTCGCCATATCCTGGGTACTACAGTGTTAATATTTAATTTTCCATGTGTTTCAGGTTTCCTCGCCATATTCTGGTTCTTTCAGTGTGAGTTTTTAATTTTCCTCGTTCTTCAGGTTTTCTCACCATATTCAATGTCCTTCCGTGTGAATTTTTAATTTTCCACGTTTTTCAGTTTTTTTCATCATATACTGGATTCTTCAGTGTGATTTTCTCATTTCCAGGATTTTCAGGGTTTTTTTTGCCATATTCCAGGTCCTTCAGTTTGAATTTTTAATTATCCACGTTTTTCAGTGTTTCTCCCCAATTTGTGGGAAATACAGTGTGAATTTTTAATTTTCCACATTTTCATGGTTTCTCGCTATATTCTGGGTCTGAGAATGTAAATTTTTAATTTTCATGTTCTTCATGGTTTCTCGGCATATTATGGGTCCTGCAGTGTGATTTTCTCATTTTCCTCGTTTTTCAATTTGTTTCGTAATTCTGGGTCCTACAGTGTGATTTTCTCATTTTCCACCTTTTTCAGGTTTTCTCGCCATATTAGGGGTCCTTCAGTGTGAGATTTTAATTTTTACCTTTTCAGGGTTTCTCGCCCTATTCTGGGTCCTACAGTGTGAATTTTTAATTTTAAACGTTTTTAAGTTTTTTCGTCATATTCTGGGTCCTACAGTGTGAATTTTTAAAATTCACATTTTTCAGGGTTTCTCAGCATATTCTGGGTTCTTCAGTGTGAGTTTTTAATTTTCCTCCTTTTCCAGGTTTTCTCGCCATATTCCGGGTCCTTCAGTGTGAATTTTTAATTCCAGGTTTTTCAGGTTTTTTCGTCATATTCTTGGTCCTACAGTGTGATTTTCTTATTTCCCTGTTTTTCAGGTTTTCTTGCCATATTGCAGGTCCTTCAGTGTGAATTTTTAATTTTCTTTGTTTTTCAGTATTTCTCGCCATATTCTGGGTAATACAGTGTGAATTTTTAATTTTCCACTTTTTCAAGGTTTCTGGACATATTCTGGGTCGGACAGTGTGAATTTTTAATTTTCACGTTTTTCAGGTTTTCGAGGCATATTCTCGGTCCTGCAGTGTGATTTTCTCATTTTCCACGTTTTACAAGTGTTTTCGTAATTCTGGTTCCTACAGTGTGATTTTCTCATTTTCCACCTTTTTCAGGTTTTCTCGCCACATTTGGGATCCTTCACTGTGCGTTTTTAATTTTCTCCTTTTTTTCAGGGTTTCTCGCCATATTCTGGGTCCTTCAGTGTGAATTTTTAATTATCATGTTTTTCAGGGTTTCTTGGCATATTCTGGGTCCTGCACTGTGATTTTCTCATTTTCCATGTTTTTCAAGTTTTTTCGTAATTCTGGGTCCTACAGTGTGATTTTCACATTTTCCACCTTTTTCAGGTTTTCTCGCCATATTTGGGGTCCTTCAGTGTGAGTTTTTAATTTTTGACTTTTTTCAGGTTTTCTTGCCATATTCTGGGTCCTTCAGTGTGAGTATTTAATTTTCCTTGTTTTTCAGGTTTTCTCGTCATATTCTGGATCCTTCATTGTGAATTTTTAATTTTCCACGTTTTTCAGGTTTTTTCGTTATATTCAGGGTCCTACAGTGTGATTTTCTAATTTCAACGTTTTTCAGGTTTTCTTGCCATATTCCAGGTCCTTCACTGTGAATTTTTAAATTTCCACGTTTTTCAGTATTTCTCCCCATATTCTGGGTAATACAGTGTGAATTTTTAATTTTCCACATTTTTCATGGTTTCTTGCCGTATTCTGGGTCCGACTGTGAATTTTTAATTTTCACATTTTTCATTGTTTCTCGGCATATTCTGGGTCCTACAGTGTGATTTTCTCATTTTCGACGTTATTCATTTTTTTTTTTTTTTTTTTTTTTTTTGCAATTCTGGGTACTCCAGTGTGTTTATACTCATTTTCCATCTTTTTCAGGTTTTGTCGCCAAATTCGGGATCCTTCAGTGTGAGTTTTTAATTTTCTACTATTTTCAGTGTTTCTCGCCATAATCTGGGTCCTACAGAGTGTATTTTTAATTTTCCTAGTTTTTCAGGGTTCTTCGCCATATTCTGGGTCCTACAGTGTGATTTTCTCATTTTCGACGTTTTTCATGTTTTTTTTTTTTTTTTTTTTTTGCAATTCTGGGTACTCTTGTGTGTTTATACTCATTTTCCATCTTTTTCAGGTTTTGTCGCCAAATTCGGGATCCTTCAGTGTGAGTTTTTAATTTTCTACTATTTTCAGTGTTTCTCGCCATAATCTGTGTCCTACAGAGTGTATTTTTAATTTTCCTAGTTTTTCAGGGTTCTTCGCCATATTCTGGGTCCTACAGTGTGATTTTCTCATTTACGACGTTTTTCAAGTTTTTTCGCAATTCTGGGTCCTACAGTGTAATTATTCTCATTTTCCAACTTTTTTCAGGTTTTCTGGGCATATTCTGGGTCCTACAGTGTGAATTTTTAATTTTCACGTTTTTCAGGGTTTCTACGCTTATTCTGAGTCCTGCAGTGTGATTTTCTCATTTTCCTCGTTTTCCAAGGTTTTTCGTTATTCTGGGTACTACAATGTGATTTTCTCATTTTCCACCTTTTTCAGGTTTTCTCGCCATATTAGGGGTCCTTCAGTGTGAGATTTTAATTTTTACTTTTTCAGGGTTTCTTGCCATATTCTGGGTCCTGCAGTGTGAATTTTTAATTTTAAACGTTTTTATGTTTTTTTTCGTCATATTCTGGGTTCTACAGTGTGAATTTTTAATTTTCCACGTTTTTCAATGTTTCTCGCCATATTCTGGGTCCTACAGCGTGTATTTTTAATTTTTCACGTTTTTCAGGGTTTCTCTGCATATTCTGGGTACTACAGTGTGATTTTCACATTTTTGACGTTTTTCAAGTTTTTTCGCAATTCTGTGTCCTACAGTGTGATTTTCTCATTTTCCACTTTTCTCAGGTTTAATTTTCTACGTTTTTCAGTGTTTCTCGGCATATACTGTGTCCTAAAGTGTGATTTTCTCATTTTCTACCTTTTTCAGGTTTTCTCGCCATATTCGAGGTCCTTCAGTGTGAATTTTTAATTTTCTACTTTCTTCAGAGTTTCTCACCATATTCTGAGTCCTACAGTGTGAATATTAAATTTTCCACGTTTTTAAGGTTTTCTCACAATATTCTGGGTCCTACAATGTGATTTTCTCATTTTCTACCTTTCTCAGGATTTCTTCCCATATTCTGGGTCCTACAGCGTGTATTTTTAATTTTCCACGTTTTTCAGGTTTCTTGCCATATTCCAGGTCTTTCTGAGTGAGTTGTTAATTTTCCCCGTTTTTCAAGTTTATTCGGAATTCTGGGTCCTACAGTGTGATTATTCTCATTTTCCACCTTTTTCATGTTTTCTTGCCATAT
>NW_028227438.1:94540-150425 GCF_978045245.1 Mus caroli | reverse complement strand
GGACCCAGAATATGACGAAAAAAAAACTTAAAAAAGTTCAAAATTAAAAGATCACACTATACGACCCGGAATATAGAGAGAAACCCTGAAAAAAGTAGAAATTAAAAAACTCACACAAAAGGACCTTGAATATTGCGCACAAACCTGAAAAAGGTTGAAAATGAGAAAATCACACTGTTGGAACCAGAATTATGAAAAATCTTCAAAACCGTGGAAATGAGAAATTCACACTGCAGGAACCAGAATATGCTGAGAAACCCTGAAAAACGTGAAAATTAAAAATTCACACTGTAGGACCCAGAATATGTCGAGAAACCATGAAAAAAGTGGAAAATTAAAAATTCACAATGTATTACCCAGAATATGGCTAGAAATACTGAAAAACGAGGAAAAGTAAAAATTCACACTGAAGGACCTGCAATATGGCAAGAAAACCTGAAAAATGTGGAAATGAGGAAAATCACACTGTAGAACCCAGATTATGACCAAAAAAAAAACCTGAAAAACATGGAAAATTAAAAATACACACTGTAGGACCCAGAATATGGGGAGAAACCCTGAAAAAGTAGAAAATTAAAAACTCACTGAGAGGACCCGGAAAATGGCCAGAAAACCTGAAAAAGTTGGAAAATGAGAATAATCACACTGTAGGACCAAAAATTGCTAAAAAAAAAAAAAAAAAAAAAACTTGAAAAAGGTGGAAAATGAGAAAATCACACTGTAGTTCCCAGAATTATGAAAAAAAAAAACTTCAAAAACGTGGAAATGAAAAAAATCACACACTGCAGGACCCAGAATATGCTGAGAAATCCTGAAAACGTGAAAATTAAAAATTCACACTGTGGGACCCAGAATATGCCGAGAAATCCTGAAAAATTTGGAAAATGAGAAAATCACCCTGTGGGGACCCAGAATATGATGAAAAAACATAAAACCGTTTAAAATTAAAAATTCACAGTGTAGGACCCAGAATATGGGCAAGAAACATTGAAAAACGTGGAAAATTTAAAATTTACAATGTAGGACGCAGAATATGGCGAGAAAACCTGGAAAAGTTGGAAAATGAGAAAATCACACTGTAGGACCCAAAATTGCGAAAAAACTTGAAAAAACACCAAAAATGAGAAAATCACACTGCAGGACCAAGAATATGCCGAGAAACCCTGAAAAACGTGGAAAATTAAACATACACGCTGTAGGACCCAGAATATGGCAACAAACCCTAAAAAAGTAGAAAATTAAAAACTCAGACTGAAGGACCCCCGAATATGGCGAGAAACCATGATAAAAGTGGAAAATTAAAAATTCACACTGTATTACCCAGAATATGGCGAGAAATACTGAAAAACGTGGAAAATTAAAAATTCACACTGAAGGACCTGCAATATGGCAAGAAAACTTGAAAACGTGGAAATGAGAAAATCACACCTGTAAGATCCAGAATATGACGAAAAAACCTGAAAAACATGAAAAATTAAATATTCAACCTGTAGGACCCAGGGTATGGCGAGAAACACTGAAAAACGTGGAAAATTAAAAATTTACACTATAGGACCAGAATATGCCAAGAAACACTGAAACTAGTGGAAAATTAAAAACTCACACTGAAGGACCCAGAATATGCCAAGAAAACCTGAAAAATATGGAAAATGAGAAAATCACACTATAGTACCCAGAATATGGCGAGAAAACCAGAAAAAAGTAGAAAATTAAAAACTCAAACTGAAGGACCCAGAACAAGGCGAATAAACCTGAAAAGGGTGGAAAATGGGAATATTACACTGTAGGACACAGAATATAGCGAGAAACCCTGAAAAAAGTAGAAAATTAAAAACTCACACTGAAGGACCCCGAATATGGCGAGAAAACCTGAAAAAGTTGGAAAATGGGAAAATCACACTGTAGGACACAGAAATTGCGAAAAAAACTTGAAAAAGTTCGGAAAATGAGAAAATCACACTGTAGGACCCAGAATATGCCGAGAAAACCCTGAAAAAAGTAGAAAATTAAAAACTCACACTGAAGGACCCCGAATATGGGGAAAAAATCTGAAAAAGGTGGAAAATGAGAAAATCACACTGCAGGACCCAGAATATGCCCAAAAACCCTGAAAAACGTGAAGATTAATAATTCACACTGTCAGACCCACAATATGGTGGATAAAATCATGAAAAACGTGGAAAATTAAAAATTCACACAGTAGGACCAGAATATGGCAAGAAACTTTGAAAAACGTGGAAAATTAAAAATTCACACTTTACGACCCAGAATATGCCGAGAAAACATGAAAAAATTGTAAAATTAGAAAATCACACTGTAGGACCCAGAATATGACGAAAAAAACCTAAAAAAACGTGGAAAATTTAAAATTCACCACTGTAGGATGCAGTATATGGCAAGAAACCCTGAAAAAAGTAGAAAAATTAAAAATTCACACTGAAAGTCCACGAATATAGCGAGAAAACCTAAAATAGATGGAAAATGAGAAAATCACACTGTAGGACCCCAGAAATGCAAAAAAACTTAAAAAACGTCAAAAAATGAGAAAATCACACTGTAGGAACCAGAATATGGCAAGAAACCTTGAAAAAAAGTAGAAAATTAAAAACTCACACTGAAGGACCTGGGATATGGCGACAAAACCTGAAAAACCTGGAAAATTAAAAAGTCACTCAGAAAGACCTGGAATATGGCCAGAAACACTGAAAAACGTGGAAATTAAAAATTCACACTGAAGGACCAGGAATATGGCAAGAAACCCTGAAATACGTGGAAATGAGAAATTCACACTGTAGGACCCAGAAAAAAACGGAAAAACGTGCAAAATTAAAAATTCACACTGAAGGACCTAGAATATGGAGAGAAAACCTGACAAAAGTAGAAAATTACAAACTCACACTGAAGGACCGCAATTATGGAGAGAACTCCTGAAAAAGGTGGAAAATGAGAAAATCACACTGTAGGACCCAGAATTACGAATAAACTTGAAAAACGAGGAAAATGAGAAAATCACACTGCAGGACCCAGAATATGCCGAGAAACCCTAAAAAACGTGAAAATTAAAAATTCACACTGAAGGACGCGGAATATGGCAATGAAAACCTGAAAAAGGTTGAAAATGAGAATAATCACATTGTAGGACCCAGAATTGAGAAAAAAATTGAAAAACATCGTAAATAAGAATATCACACTTAGGACGCAGAATTACGAAAAAACTTGAAAAACGTTATTGAATTACCATAAAATTTGTAAAACGTGGAAAATGAGAAAAATCACACTGCAGGAACCAGAATATGCCGAGATACCCTGAAAAAGTGAAAATTAAAAATTCACACTGTCAGTACCAGAATATGGCGAGACACCATGAAAAAAGTGGAAAATTAAAAATTCACACTGTATTAGCCAGAATATGGCGAGAAATACTGAAAAACGAGGAAAATTAAAAATTCACACTGAAGGACCTGGAATACGGAAAAAAAAAAAAACACTGAAAAACGTGGAAATGAGGAAATCACAAGGTCGGACCCAGAATATGACGAAAAAACCTGAAAAACATGGAATATTAAAAATTCACACTGAAGGACCCAGAATAGGTGAGAAAAACTGAAAAAAGTAGAAAATTAAAAATTCACACTGAAGGACCACGAATATGGCGATTAAACCTGAAAAAAATTGAAAATTAAAAACTCACACAGAAGGACCCCAAATATGGCGAGAAAACCTGAAAAAGTGGAAAATGAGAAAATCACACTGCAGGACCCAGAATATGCCGAGAAACCCTGAAATACGTGAAAATTAAAAATTCACACTTTAGGACACAGAATATGGCGAGAATCCATGAAAAGTGGAAAATTAAAAATTCACACTGTATTACCCAGAATATGGCGAGAAATACTGAAAAACGGGGAAAATTTAAAATTCACACTGAAGGACCTGGAATACGGCAAGAAAACCTGAAAAACGTGGAAATGAGAAAATCACACTGTAGGACCCAGAATATGACGAAAAAACCTGAAAAACGTGGAATAATAAAGATTAACACTGAATGACCCGGAAAAGGTGAGAAAACATGAAAAAAGTAGAAAATTAAAAATTTACACTGAAGGACACCTGAATATGGCGAGAAAACCTGAAAAAAGTAGAAAATTAAAAACTCACACAGAAGGAACCCAAATATGGCGAGAAAACCTGAAAAAGGTGGATAATGAGAAGATCACACTGTAGGACCCAGAATTACGAAAAAATTTGAAAAACGTGGAAAATGAGAAAATCACACTGCAGGACCAAAGAATATGCCAAGAAACCCTGAAAAAGGTGAAAATTAAAAATTCACACTGTGGGACCCAGATTATGGCAAGAAATCTTGAAAAAAGTGGAAAATTAAAAATTCACACTGTCTTACCCAGAATATGGCAAGAAATACAGGAAAAACGTGGAAAATTAAAAATTCACACTGAAGGACCTGGAATACGGCAAGAAAACCTGAAAAACGTGGAAATGACAAAATCACACTGTAGACCCAGAATATCACGAAAAAAACCTGAAAAAAACGTAGAAAATTAAAAATTCACACTGAAGGACCCTGAATATGACGAGAAATCCTGAAAAACGAGGAAAATTATAAACTCACACTGAAGGACCCAGAATTACGTAAAAACTTGAAAAAAGTGGAAAATGAGAAAATCACACTGCAGTACCCAGAATATGTCGAGAAACCCTGAAATACGTAAAAATTAAAAATTCACACTTTCGGATACAGAATATGGCGAGAATCCATGAAAAAAGTTCAAAATTAAAAATTCACACTGTATTACGTAGAATATGGTGAGAAATACTGAAAAACGTGGAAAATTAAAAATTCACATTGAAGGACCTGGAATATGGCGAGACACCCTGAAAAAAGTAGAACATTAAAAATACACGCTGTAGGACCCAGAATATGGCGAGAAACCCTGAAAAAAGTAGAAAATTAAATTTCACACTGAAGGACCCCGAATATGGCGATTAAACCTGAAAAAAATAGAAAATTAAAAATTCACACAGAAGGACCACAAATATGGCGAGAAAACCTGAAAAAGTTGAAAATGAGAAAATCATACTGTAGGACCCAGAATTACATAAAATCTTGAATAACGAGGAAAAAGAGAAAATCACACTGCAGGACCCAGATTATGCCGAGAAACCCTGAAAAGGTGAAAATTAAAAATTCACACTGTCGGACCCAGATTATGGCAAGAAACCAGGAAAAAAGTGGAAAATTAAAAATTCATACAGTATTACCCAGAATATGGCAAGACATACTGAAAAACGTGGAAAATTAAAAATTCACACTGAAGGACCTGGAATATGGCAGGAAAACCTGAAAAACGTGAAAATGACAAAATCATCTGTAAGACCCAGAATATGATCAAAAAACCTGAAAAACGTGGAAAATTAAAAATTCACACTGAAGGACCCCGAATATGGCGAGAAATCCAGAACAACGAGGAAAATTATAAACTCACACTGAAGGACCCAGAATTACGTAAAAACTTGAAAAACGTGGAAAATGAGAAAATCACACTGCAGGACCCAGAATATGCCTAGAAACCCTGAAAAACGTGAAAATTAAAAATTCACACTTTAGGACACAGAATATGGCGAGAATCCATCAAAAGTGGAAAATTAAATATTCACACTGTATTACTCAGAATATGGCGAGACATACTGAAAAACGTGGAAAATTAAAAATTCACACTGAAGGACCCAGAATATGGCGAGAAAACCTGAAAAGAGTAGAAAATTAAAAATACAAGCTGGAGGACCCAGAATATGGCGAGAAACCCTGAAAAAAGTAGAAAATAAAAAACTTACACTGAAGGACCCCAAATATATGGAGAAAACCTGAAAAAGGTGGATAATGAGAAAATCATACTGTAGAACACAGTAATGCGAAAAAAATTGAAAAAAGTGGCAAATGAGAAAATTACACTGTAGGACCCAGAATATGCCGAGAAACCCTGAAAAACTTGGAAAATTAAAAATAGACACTGTAGGACCCAGAATATGTCGAGAAACCCTGAAAAATTAGATAAGTAAAAACTCACACTGAATGACCCCAAATATGGCAAGAAAACCTGAAAAAGGTGGAAAATGAGAAAATGACACTGTAGGACCAGCAATTACCAAAAAATTTGAAAAATGTGGAAAATGAGAAAATCACACTGCAGGAACCAGAATATGCCGAGAAACCCTGAAAAAGGTGAATATTAAAAATTCACACTGTCGGTCCCAGAATATAGCAAGAAAACAGGAAAAAAGTGGAAAATTAAAAATTCACACTGTATTACCCAGAGTATGTCGAGAAATACTGAAAAACGTGGAAAATTAAAAATTCACACTGAAGGACCTGGAAAACGGCAAGAAAACCTGAAAAACTTGGAAATGAGGAAATTACACTGTAGGATCAAGAATATGACCAAAAATCCTGAAAAACAAAGAATATTAAAAATTCACACTGAAGGACCCGGAATATGGCAAGAAAACCTGAAAAATGAGGAAAATTAAAAACTAACACTGAAGGACACAGAATAGGTGAGAAAATTTGAAAAATGTAGAAAATTAAAAATTCACACTGAATGACCCCCGAATATGGCGAGAAATCTTGAAAAAAGTAGAAAATTAAAAACTCACACTGAAGGACCCCAAATATGGTGAGAAAACCTGAAAATGGTGGAAAATGAGAAAATCACACTGTAGGATCCAGAATTATGAAAAAACTTGAAAAACCTGGAAAAAGAAAATCACACTGCAGGACCCAGAATATGCAGGGAAACCCTGAAAAGGTGAAAATTAAAAATTCACACTTTCGGACCCAGAGAGAAACCATGAAAAAAGTGGAAAATTAAAAATTCACACTGTATTACCCAATATGGCCAGAAATACTGAAAAACGTGGAAAATTAAAAATTTACACTGAAGGACCTGGAATACAGCAAGAAAACCTGAAAAAGGTGGAAATGAGAAAATCACACTGTAAGACCCAGAATATGACGAAAAAACCTGAAAAACGTGGAAAATTAAAAATTCACACTGAAAGACCCTGAATATGGCGAGAAAACCTGAAAAACGAAGAAAATTAAAAACTCACACTGAAGGACCCAGAATAGGTGAGAAAACCTGAAAAAAGTAAAAAAGGAGGTGATGATTGGTTCCTTCCTATGCTGGTTCTTTTGTGCCTCTTCCTTCCACTATTAGGAAGGTTTGCAATTACATAATGAGGCAGCTCAGCCAAGCCCTTAATTTGGAAATAGGACTAGAGGATAGGATACACCTGAAGACTGACAGCCATTTCTTTGTGTTCTTGATGCTTCAATGGAAGCATCTGGTATTCTGTGTGCAGTGTGATAGGTCCCATTCCAGAGGCATAGGTAAGAACCCGATTCCTGGTACTCTGACAGAAAAGGACCTAGGAGAAGCCCCGAGGGTGGGTGGGGATAGGACATTGCCTGAGCCTCCTTTGGCTCAGATCCGTACCCTTGGATTGGTTGGACCCTCACTAGGATCCCCAACTGAACCCTAGTGACATCTAGGTTAGTCATTTGAGCTCTAGTTGGATTCCCTTGACTGACCTGTTGGCCCCTATGGCCACCTTAAGTCAGCTCCCAGATCCTGTGCCACCTAGGCTCAGACTTGACAGGCTATGTCTCTTAACAACAAAATCAGGGTGCCAGACTCACAGGAGACATTTCTTACATTTAGATTACATTCAATTTGGGGGAAACAGAGGACAACACAGATGTCGGTTGAGGCCAATATACAGTTTAGTAAGCAAATACTGATCAGATGCGCAAAGACCTGCTACAGCGATGGAAACAGGTTTAACCATGCTCCTCCAGTGCCAGCCATGGCTTTGCCTGTCTGCATTGTATTTCTATGATATGCCAACTGAGCAGGTGCTCACTAAGGATATGCTCTGGGGATGCTTACCCAGTGGTGGTCACAATTAGTAAACTTCTAAGCTAAAGAATAGTTCCCCATCTAGCACAGTCATTAGAGCACGAGATTATTAATCTCAGGGTCGTTGGTTTGAGCCCAAAGTTGGACGAGATGTTATTTTAGTTGGGTCTCGACTGGAGACAATGCTGGCACCTCCCAGGAGGGCCTCATGATTGGGGTTCTGCTTTCTGTATCTCTGACATTAGAACTGGAAGTAGGGAGAATTTGGTGGGTTTTTTGCTCTGTTTGAAGCAGCACTGGGTGTACTAAATTGCAGAGGGTGCAAGTGTTACAGACTCTACACTAGTTTTGACATTCTCGAGCAATTGGGGCACTGGGTAGTCTTGGATTATCATTTTCAGGTAGATCTGAAACTCAATTCTTTTGGTGTTTACTGAATTCAACCAGAGGATTCCAAGATATCCCTCTTAGAAAGACTAGCTGGAGCTTCTCTTTAAGGCTTGTTGGTCCTACCCCTAGAGGATTCTCACTTAGGGTCTGAGAGGATCTTCCTAGGTTCAAATCTTGGACCAGTCCTCTTCTTTTCCCAATCAAACCCTGAGGATTAAAAGTCAACCTTGGCTCCTTAGAAGGTATGACTAAACAAATGAAAATGGAAATTCGTAAGTACCCAAAGTGGTATTTTTGGTTGGTTTCTGTTTTAGGCAGAGTCTTGTTCCTTTACCTTAGGCTGCTCCTGACAAAGTCAAGGATAGCTGCATTTCTAATCTTCATGCCTTCACTTCTTGTGTGCTGGAAAGATAGGCATGTGTATTAATCTGGTGTAAAGCTTGGAACCCAGGCTTAGGCAAGCAATTAGATGAGCTACAGCATCAGCTCATAACTCAAAATGTCCACCAAGAATTGCTGGCATTATTCAAATTAGCCTGAAGGATACAAATATTGGAAAATGTTGGAATTAAAAAAAATCAATCCAGCTGCTCTGACAAATCAGGGAGAACTGGAGCAGGCCTCTAGATGCACCAGCTTCTAGTCAGGTCTTTAGTGTATTTGACATACCCTGAGCTACATGAGAAGAAACACAAATAGCTAAAACAGGATTGTGAGACTAGCTGCAAGACATGTGGCTGGCAAATTAAAACCGCTTTGAAATTTGCCAGTAGCCCTTAAGTGCAAATCTGGTTCCAGATCACTGGCTTTTAATCATCACTAGTTTGCTTGGGTCCAACCCACACAACCCAAAAACTAGTCAAGAGCCTGTGACATCTTCAGATTTGCTGGACTAGCATTTTCTGGTCCCCTGGTGCGCAGATCTAAGAAGGGAGAGGTGCTGCCAAACCTGGCTAGGGTCTCAGCTTTTCAAATCTGCCTTGGAACTTCCCTTTTTTTCCATAATCTCCATAAAAAGGCAAAGGATTTTTACATTTAAGAAGTCCTTGCACTTCGGATAGGAAACATACTCCAAGAACCACAGTCAGCCCTCTGGCCTCTGTAGAGTCCTGACTGAGCCTGGGTCTCCCAGCTCAGTGTTTTGAAATCACAAGGTGGATTCCTGTGCAGAGAATGAATAGATGCGAGTAGGAGGAATGAGTCCTTCTAGGGTTCTGTGAGCTGGAAGGCGCAGTGTGGACTTAACCCAACAAGCCTCAGATTCTGCAGAATTTTCACCACTTGGTAAACTGCCAGATACCATGAAAGAAGAGAGGGACTCCTCTAAGGAGTCGCTTAGGGCATCTCTCCGGGGTGGGAGGCTTGATTCTAACCCTGATACCTCTGGTGCTCTGGTGTCTACACTTTGAGGCTCCCGGGGAAATCTTCAAGGTCCTGAACAGTGGCCAGGCTTCCAAGGTGGCATTCAGTCCTTGGACTGTACGTGTGGGATGCAGAGAAGGCCCTGATTTCTTCTATCCAGCCTTACAGAATCAGCTGAGCTCTTTCCTTTTTCAGTAGGGGGCTGCCCCAACTTCTCTCTCAGCATCACATTCATGCGCTTAGCTAATAGGCAAAAGTAACTGTTAGCTACTTTTAGAAGAGGCAAAAGTAGGTCTTAGCTTAAAGAAGAGGTCATTAATAAGGGAAGAACTAAATACATTTAGCTCTTTTGTCCACTGCCCCCACAACCCCAGCCCCCTGGCTGGTTCCCAGGCTGACTTTGAAATCTCCTTAACCTAGCCTCGGAAGTACTGCCCAAACAGGAGTGAGTGATATCCATGTCACTTCATGTTTTTAGTAACAACCTCACAAAGGCAAATTTAGTCTATTCTGGTCTACATGGCTGATAAAACCTGGGAGAGGGTTTATTTTTGTTTTTTAAATAAAACAAGCTGTGATGGATCAGCTCCTATCAGTGCGAAAGTCTTTTACTTCCCTCGACTAGAAAGAGAGGCAGAAAACAGACTAGAAGATGGATGAGCAGGAAGGCCAAAAGAAGAGAGGTTGCTTGTCTGACAGTGACTGTGGACTGAAATAATGATTGGGGCCTGGAATGCAGAAATCTGCTGGCCTCTGCCTGCCAAGTGCTGGGATTAAAGGGGTGCTCCACCACACCCGGCTTCCTTGTTTATTTCTAAGAATCCGTGGGAAATATGATTTCTTTAATCTGTGTACCCTAGACTAACACACACATGCACACAAACAGGGAGTGAGAGAGAAAGATAAGGAGGAATGACATGAATTTTAGGAAAAAGTGATATTAATGGATTAATATTACTTTCATTCATACATATATACATACATACATACACAGAATTAGAGTAGAGCTGAGGCAATTGTGGAACACACCTTTAGCCTCAGGCAGATTTCTGCATTCAATGTCACCCTGGCTTACAGAGGGAGTTCCAAGTCAGCCAGGGCTGCACAGAGAAACCCGTTCTGAGAAAAAAATAATAATTGAAATAAAGAAAGAAAAAAAAAGAACGAACGAAAGAAAGAAAGAAAGAAAGAAAGAAAGAAAGAAAGAGGATAAAAAGTTTTTAAAAATTAGAAAAAAAAATTACCAGATTACCATCAAGCACACACAGCAATGGCTGTCTTCAGGTGTATCCTTTCAGCCTCCAAAACAAAAAGCAATGGCTGTCTGTCTTCAGGTGTATCCTATTCTCCAGTCTTATTTCCAACCTAAGAGCTGGGCTGAGCTGCCTCATTATGTAATTGCAAACCTTCCTTGGTTTGTCTTTTCCATTTCTAAGACTAACAGACCTTTTTCTATTTAGAGAATATGCTCAAGACTGTCCTTTAAATATAGTAAATATAACTGTTGCTCATAGAACTTGTTTTCTAGGAATTTTTAAAGGTAAATGGCAGAGTTTATTTATAAAAAATAATTTGCATTTATTTATTTGTGTAAGTGATGAAGCTCAGGTCTTCAAACTCGTCAGGAGGTATGATTACCTCCCCTCTCTCTCACCCCCTCTCTCTCCTCTCTCTCAATGATCTATTTTATTTTTAGTGTAAGGGTGTTTTGCATGTGTATGCTGTGCCCACAGACTCCAGAACAGAGTATTAGATCCCCTGGAACTGGAGATGGGCCACCATATATATACTGGTAATTGAGCCCAGGTTCTCTGGAAGAGGAGACAATGCTCTTAATTGTTGAGCCCTCTCTGTAGCCCCATCTTTCATTTTTTTTTTTTTTTTAGTATATGTGAGGCTGTGTTTATATACATCATATGGAGACAATAAGAATGATTTAGATTCTTCAGAATCTGGCACCCTCTTCTGGAGTGTGTGAAGATAGCTACAGCATACTTAAATATAATAAATAAATAAATCTTTAAAAAGAAAAGGAAAAGAAAAAAAGAAAGACCAGGCCTGCCATATGCATGTTCATAGAGGAAACTGGAAGAGACCCCAATCTCACCTCAGCAGGGTGCTTCCTTCTGGATGGTAGCTCACAGTTTCATCCCAGCAAGACAGGCAAATCACTGAGTTAAAGGACAGTAAGGTTCAGGACCACCAAGGTTAGGAAGGGAAAGGGGCTATGTAGAGAATACAAACCGACAAAACAACAACAAGGAAAAAGAAGTGACAGTGTAACTTGGGGTAGGGTACCAACAAGAGAAAGCCTTCTGTTACCACTTACAAACACCAGTAGCCTTGCACCCTTCTGCCCAGGTCCCTGTCTTCCTTTCTAGGAATTCTTAGGATGCCAGGGGATGGGGGAATCCAGATTAACTTTTTAATAACAAAGACTTGGCCTTTTATGTCTATAGGAAGCCAGTCTCAGTGCCTTTAACTACCACTGAAAGTTCAGGGCTGTTTCTCAACTGTAACAAGCAACAGTGCTAAGAACCTGCAGCCTTTGAAAACAACTTTTTTTAAAAGTGGGGGACACAACTCAGCAGTAGAACCCCTCAGGTTCAGCCCTAATACCTGTTAGGGAAACAGCCTCAATGTCCAGAGCTGAGGTCTCATGGGTGAACAGCTTCAAGCTCTGAGTATCATCTAAAGAAAGAAAAGATATCATGTGGTTGCATAATTTATTTATTTTATTATTTCTATTTTTGTTTTGTTTTGTTTTGTTTTGTTTTAGATAATGCCTCACTCTGTAGCTACAGCTGACCTAGGACTGACTACATGTCTTAATTAGGGTTTCACATCTGAGAAACAGACACCATACCAATGTAAGACTTAGAAAACCCAACATTCAGTGGTGGCTCGAGCTCTTAATGAGAGCACTCTGGAGGCAGAGGCAGTCAGTTTCTGAGTTCGAGGCCAGCCTGGTTAAAAACAGGGTCAGGCAAGGCAGGGCTAGGCTAGGCAGGGAAGGGCTAGGTTAGGCAGGGCTAGGCTAAGCAGGGCTAGGCAGGGTAGTGCAGTGGAGGGCTAGGCTATGCTAGACTAGGCTAGGCAGGGAAGGGCTTGGCTAGGCAGGGCTAGGCTAGGCAGGGCAGGGCTACGCTGGGCTAGGCAGGGCTAGGCTAGTCTAGGCAAGGCAGGCCATATTCTGGGTCCCATAGTGTGAATTTTTAAATTTCACGATTTTTAGGGTTTCTCGGAATATTCTGGTTCCTGCAGTGTGATTTTCTCATTTTCCAAGATTTTCAAGTTTTTCCATTATTCTGGGTCCTTCAGGGTGATTTTCTCATTTTCCACCTTTTTCAGGTTTTCTTGCCATATTCGGAGTCCTTCAGTGTGAGTTTATAATTTTTGTACTTTTTTCAGGGTTTCTCGCCATATTCTGGGTCCTACAGAGTGTATTTTTAAATTTCCCCGTTTTTCAGGGTTTCTCAGCATATTCTGGGTCCTACAGTGTGATTTTCTCATTTTCAACTTTTTTCAGTTTTTTTCGCATTACTGTGTCCTACAGTATGATTTTCTCATTTTCCAACTTTTTCAGGTTTTCTCGATATATTTGAGGTCCTTCAGTGTCAGTTTTTAATTTTCTACTTTTTTCAGGGTTTCTCGCCATATTCTGGGTCCTACAGCGTGTATTTTAAATTTTCTACTTTTTTCAGGTTTTCTCGCCATATTCGGGGTCCTTCAGGGTGAGTTTTTAATTTCTACTTTTTCAGGGTTTCTTGCCATATTTTGGGTCCTACAGAGTGTATTTTTAATTTTCTACGTTTTTCAGGGTTTCTCGGCATATACAGGTTCCTACAGTGTGATTTTCTCATTTTGCACTTTTCTCAATTTTCTTCGCATTACTGTGTCCTACAATAAGATTTTCTCATTTTCCACCGTTTTCAGGTTTTCTCGCTATATTTGGTGTCCTTCAGTGTGAGTTTTTAATTTTTTACTTTTTTCAGGTTTTCTCGCCATATTCTGGGTCCTTCAGTGTGAGTTTTTAATTTTACTCGTTTTTCAGGTTTTCTCGCCATATTCCAGGTCCTTCGGTGTGAATTATTAATTTTCCACGTTACCAGGATTTTTAGTCATATTCTGGGTCCTACAGTATGATTTTCTCATTTCCACGTTTTTCAGGTTTTCTTGCCATATTCCAGGTCCATCAGTGTGAATTTTTAATTTTCCATGTTTTTCAGTATTTCTCGCCATATTGTGCGTAATACAGTGTGAATTTTTAATTTTCCACTTTTTTCATGGATTCTCGCCATATTCTGTGTCCGACAGTGTGAATTTTTTATTTTCACGTTTTTCAGGGTTTCTCGGCATATTCTGGGTCCTGCAGAGTGATTTTCTCATTTTCCACTTATTCAGGTTTTCTCCCCATATTTGGGGTCCTTCTGTGTGAGTTTTTAATTTTCTACTTTTTTCAGGTTTTCTCGCCATATTCTGGGTCCGTCAGTGTGAGTTTTTAATTTTCCTCGTTTTTCATGTTTTCTCGCCATATTCAGGGTCCTTCAGTGTGCATTTTTAATTTTCCATGTTTTTCAGGTTTTTTCGTCATATTCTGGGTCTTACAGTGTGATTTTCTCATTTCCACCTTTTTCAGGTTTTCTTGCCATATTCCAGGTCCTTCAGTATGAATTTTGAATTTTCTACTTTTTTCATGGTTTCTAGCCATAATCGAGATTTTTCAGTGTTTTTATCACCATATTCTAGGTATTACAGTATGATTTTCTCATTTTTCGATCCTTTCATGGTTTGTCACCATATTTCAGGTCCTATAATGTGATTTTCTCATTTTTCGACTTTTTCAAGGTTTATCACCATATTCCAGGTCCTACAGTGTGATTTTCTCATTTTCCACATTTTTCAGGATTTCTCGCCATATTCCAGTTCTTCAGTGTGAGTTTTTAATTATCCATGTTTTTTAGGGTTTCTCGCAATATTCCAGGTACTACAGTGTGATTTTCTCATTATTTGACTATACAGGGTTTCTCACCCTATTCCAAGTCCTACAGTGTTCTTTTCTTATTTTCCCTATTTTTCAGGATTTCTCGCCCTATTCCAGGTTCTTCAGTGTGAGTTTTTAATTTTCCAAGATTTTCACTGTTTCTTGCCATATTCCAGGTCCTTCAGAGTGAGTTTTTAATTTTTGACATTTTTCATGGTTAATCGCCATATTCTAGGTACTACAGTACGATTTTCTCATTTTTCGACGTTTTCAGTGTTTCTCACCAGATTCCAGGTCCTACAGTGTGATTTTCTAATTTTTCGACTTTTTCAGGGTTTCTCACCATATTCCAGGACCTACAGTGTGATTTTCTCATTATTCGACTATACAGGTTTTCTCACCATATTCCAGGTCCTACTGTGTGATTTTCTCATTTTTAGACTTTTTAGGGGTTTCTACCATATTCCAGGTCCTACTATCTGATTTTCTCATTTTCCACATTTTTCAGGATTTCTTGCCATATTCCAGGCCTTCAATGTGATTTTTCAATTTTCCATGTTTTTCAGGGTTTCTTGCCATATTCCAGGTCCTTCAGTGTGATTTTCTCATTTTCCACATTTTTCAGGATTTCTTGCCATATTCCAGCCGCCTGTTTGAATAATTTATTATCCACGTTTTTCAGGGTTTCTCGCCATATTCTGGGACATACAGTTTGATTTACTCATTTTTCGACTTTTCCAGGGTTTCTCACCATATTCCAGGTCCTACACTGTGATTTTCTCATTTTCCTCATTTTTCAGGATTTCTTGCCATATTCCAGTCCTTTAATATGATTGTTTAATTATCCACGTTTGTTTTTTCGTTTTTTTTCGTCTCTCACCATATTCCTAGTCCTTCAGTATGAGACCATAATTTTCGGCATTTTCAGGGTTATTGATATATTCCAGGTCCTTCAGTGTGAGTTTTTAATTTTCTATGTTTTTTCAGGGTTTATTGCCATATTCCAGGTACTACAGTATGATTTTCTCATTTTTCGACTTTTTCAGGGTTTCTCACCATATTCCAGGTCCTACAATGTGATTTTCTCATTATTCGACTATACAGGGTTTCTCACGATATTCCAGGTACTAGATATGATTTTCTTATTTTCGACATCTTCAGGGTTTCTCACCATATTCCAGGTCCTACAGTGTGATTTTTCTCATTTTCCACATTTTTCAGGATTTCTTGCCATATTCCAGGCCTTCAGTGTGATTTTTTAATTATCCACGTTTTTATAGTTACTCACCACATTCCAGGTCCTACAGTGTGATTTTTCCTTTTCAACGATTTTCAGGTTTTCTTGCCCTATTCCTGGTCCTACAGGGAAAGTTTTTAATTTTCCACATTTTTCGGGGTTTCTCGCGATATTCTAGTTACTTCAGCACGATTTCTCATTTTTCCCCTCTTTCTGGGTTTCTAGACACATTCCAGGTCCATCAGTGTGATTTTTCTCATTTTCCACCTTTTTCTGGGTTTCTCTCCATTTTCCAGGTCCTAGAGTGTGAGTTTCTCATTTTCCACGTTTTTCAGTGTTTCTGGCCATATACCAGGTCATTCACTGTTTGATTTTAATCTTCCACATTTTTCAGAGTTTCCTGTCATATTCCAAGTCCTAGAGTGTGAGTTTTTAAATTTCCAACTTTTTCAGGGTTTCTTGCCATATTCCATGTCCTACAGTGCGAGTTTTTAATTTTCCACGTTTTTCATGGTTTTCTTCCTATTCCAGATCCTACAGTATGATTTTCTCATTTTTCATGATTTTCAGGTTTCTTCCCATATTCCAGATCCTACAGTGTGAGTTTTTTATTTTCCATGTTTTTCAGGGTTTCTTTCCATATTCCAGGTCCTATAGTGTGAGTTTCTCATTTTCAACGTTTTTCAGAGATTTTCGCCATATTATAGGTCCTGCAGTTTGAGTTCCTCATTTTCCACGTTTTTCAGGTCTTTTCAGCATATTCCAGGTTCTGCAGTTTGAATTTCTCATTTTCCATGTTTTTCATTTTTTCTTGCCATATTCCATATCCTACAGTGTGATTTTCTCATTTTTCATGATTTTCAGGTTTTCTTGCCATATACCAGATCCTAGAGTGTGAGTTTTTAATTTTCCAACTTTTTCAGGGTTTCTTGCCATAAACCATGTCCTACAATGTGAGTTTCTCATTTTCCACGTTTTTCAGTTTTTCTCTCCATATTCCTGTTCCTACAATGTTAGTTTTTAATTTTCCACGTTTTTCAGGGTTTCTTGCCATATTCCAGGTCCTTCAGTGTGATTTTCTCATTTTCCACATTTTTCAGGATTTCTTGCCATATTCCAGCCCCTTGTTTGAATAATTAATTATCCACGTTTTTCAGGGTTTCTCGCCATATTCTGGGACATACAGTTTGATTTACTCATTTTTCGACTTTTCCAGGGTTTCTCACCATATTCCAGGTCCTACACTGTGATTTTCTCATTTTCCACATTTTTCAGGATTTCTTGCCATATTCCAGTCCTGTAGTGTGATTTTTTAATTATCCACTTTTTTTTTTTTTTTGGTCTCTCGCCATATTCCTAGTCCTTCAGTATGAAACCTTAATTTTCGACATTTTTCAGGGTTTATCGCCATATTCCAGGTCCTTCAGTGTGAGTTTTTAATTTTCTGTTTTTCAGGGTTTATCGCCATATTCCAGGTACTACAGTATGATTTTCTCATTTTTCGACTTTTTCAGGGTTTCTCACCATATTCCAGGTCCTACAATGTGATTTTCTCATTATTCGACTATACAGGATTTCTCACCATATTCCAGGTACTGGATATGATTTTCTCATTTTTCGACTCCTTCAGGGTTTCTCAACATTTTCCAGGCTCTACAGTGTGATTTTCTCATTTTTCGACTTATTCAAGTTTTCTCACCATATTCCAGGTCCTACATTGTGATTTTCTCATTTTCCACATTTTTTAGGATTTCTTGCCATATTCCAGGCCTTCAGTGTGATTTTTTAATTATCCATGTTTTTATAGTTACTCGCCATATTCCAGGTCCTACAGTTTGATTTTTCCTTTTCAACGATTTTCAGGTTTTCTTGCCCTATTCCTGGTCCTACAGGGTAATTTTTTAATTTTCCACATTTTTCGGGGTTTCTCGCGATTTTCTAGGTACTTCAGTATGTTTTCCCATTTTTCCCCTCTTTCTGGGTTTCTAGACACATTCCAGGCCCATCAGTGTGACTTTCTCATTTTCCAACTTTTTCTGGGTTTCTCTCCATTTTCCAGGTCCTAGAGTGTGAGTTTCTCATTTTCCACGTTTTTCAGGGTTTCTCGCCATATTCCAGGTCATTCACTCTTTGATTTTAATTTTCCACATTTTTCAGAGTTTCTTGTCATATTCCAAGTCCTAGAGTGTGAGTTTTTAAATTTCCAACTTTTTCAGGGTTTCTTGCCATATTCCATGTCCTACAGTGCGAGTTTTTAATTTTCCACGTTTTTCATGGTTTTCTTCCTATTCCAGATCCTACAGTATGATTTTCTCATTTTTCATGATTTTCAGGTTTCTTCCCATATTCCAGATCCTACAGTGTGAGTTTTTTTTATTTTCCATATTTTTCAGGATTTCTTTCCATATTCCAGGTCCTATAGTGTGAGTTTCTCATTTTCAACGTTTTTCAGAGTTTTTCGCCATATTATAGGTCCTGCAGTTTGAGTTCCTCATTTTCGATGTTTTTCAGGTTTTCTCTCCATATTCCTGTTCCTACAATGTTAGTTTTTAATTTTCCACGGTTTTCAGGGTTTCTCGCCATATCCCAGGTCCTTCAGTGTGAGTTTTTAATTTTCCAAGTTTTTCTGTGTTTCTTGCCATATTCCATATCCTACCATTTGAGTTTCTTTTTGTTCACATTATTCAGGGGTTCTTGCCTTATTCTAGGTACTGCAGTGTGATTTTCTCATTATTCATTATTTTTAGGTTTTTTAATTATCTGATTCTTTCATGTTTTCTCCCCATATTCTAAGTCCTGCTGTGTGATTTTGTCATTTTCCAACTTTTCTGGATTTCTCGCCATATTCCAAGTCCTGCAGTTTGATTTTGTCATTTTCCACCTCTTTCAGGGTTTCTTGCCACATTCCAGGTACTCCAGTGTGAGTTTCTCCTTTTCCACGTTTTATAGGGAATCTTGCCATATTCCAGGTCCTAGAGTGTGAGTTTTTAATTTTCCACATTTTTCAGGATTTCTCACAATATTCCAGGTCCTACAGTGTGATTCTCTCATTTTCCACAATTTTAAGGTTTTCTTTCCATATTCCAGTTCTTATAGTTTGAGTTTCTCATTTTTCACATTTTTCAGTTCTTCTCACAATATTCCAGTGTGAGTTTTTAATTTTCCACGTGTTTCAGTGTTTCTTGCCATATTCCAGATTCTACAGTGTGATTTCTCATTTTCTGTGATTTTTCAGGTTTTCTTGCCATATTCCCAGTCCTATAGTATAAGTTTTCAATTTCCCATGTTTGCCAAGGTTTCTCGACATATTCCAAGTCCTATAGTTTGAGTTTCTCATTTTTCGGTGTTTCTAGCCTTATACCAGGTCCTGCAGTGTTATTTTCTCATTTTCCACCTTTTTCTAGGTTTCTTGCCATATTCCATGTCCTACAGAGTGAGTTTCTTATTTTCCACCTTTTTCAGGTTTTCTCAACATATTCCAGATCCAACCGTGTGAGTTTTTAATTTTCCACGTTTTTCAGGGTTTCTCAGCATATTCCAGGTCCCACAATGTGATTTTCTCATTTTTCATACTTTGCAGGTTATTGGGTGTGAGTTTTTTATTTTCAATTTTTTTCAGGTTTTCCTGCCATATTCCATGTCCTACAGTTTGATTTTCTCATTTTTCAGGATTTTGAAGTTTTCTTGTCATATTTTAGGTCCTGCACTGTTAGTTTTTTTTTTTATTTTCCACTTTTTAAAGGTTTTCTTACTATATTCCAAGTCCTACAGTGTCATTTGCTCATTTTCCACGTTTTTCAGGGTTTCTCGCCATATTCCATGTCCTACAGGTTTAATTTTTAATTGTACACATTTTTCAGAGTTTTTCACCATATCCAAGTTCCTACAGTTTTAATTTCCATTTTCCATGTTTTTTAGAGTTTCTCGCCATATTCCAGGACCTACAGTGTGAGTTTTTAATTTTCCACGTGTTTCAGGGTTTCTTGCCATATTCCAGTTTCTACAGTTTGATTTTCTCATTGTTCATGATTTTCAGGATTTCTTGCCATATTCCCAGTCCTATAGTGTAAGTTTTCAATTTTCCATGTTTGTCAAGGTTTCTCAACATATTCCAAGTCCTATAGTTTGAGTTTCTCATTTTTCAGTGTTTCTAGACTTCTACCAGGTCCTGCAGTGTTATTTTCTAATTTTCTTTTTTTTTTAAAGATTTATTTATTTATTATATGTAAGTACACTGTAGCTGTCCTCAGACACTCCAGAAGGGGGAGGCAGATCTCGTTACGGATCTTTGTGAGTCACCATAATTTCTTGCCATGTCCCTGGTCCTACACTGTTATATTTTTATTTTCCACGTTCTTCAGGTTTTCTCGCCATATTCCAGGTCCTAAAGTGTGAGTTTTTAATTTCTACGTTTTTCAAGGTTTCTCTCCATATTCCAGGTCCTACAGTGTGATTTTATCATTTTCAATGAATTTCCGTTTTCTTGCTATATTCCAGGTCCTACAGGGTAAGTTTTTAATTTTTCACGTTTTTCAGGGTTTCTTGCGATATTCCAGGTACTGCATTATGATTTTCTCATTTAGCCCCTCTTTCTGGGTTTCTAGACACATTCCAGGTCCTACAGTGTGGTTGTCTCATTTTCCACCTTTTTCCAGGTTTCTTCCCATATTCCAGGTCCTACAGTGTGAGTTTCTCATTTTCAACGTTTTTTTCAGTGTTTCTTGCCATATTCCAGGTCCTACAGTGTTTGTTTTTAAATTTCCACGTTTTTCAGGGTTTCTCGTCATATTTCTGTTCCTACCGTTTGAGTTTATCATTTTTCACATTTTTCAGTATTTGTCGCCATATACCTGGTCGTAGAGTGTAAGTTTTTAAATTTCCACTGTTTTTCAGGGTTTCTCACAATATTCCAGGTCCTACAGTGTGAGTTTTTTATTTTCGACGTTTTTCAGGGTTTATCGCCATATTCAAGGTCTACAGTGTGATTTTCTCATATTTGATGATTTTCACTTTTTCTTTCCATATTTCAGTTCCTACAGTGTTATTTTTTATGTTTCACGTTTTTTAGGGTTTCTCTGTCACTGTGCTCAACTGTGGTTTTACAATGCTCCACTGTGATGTCCCACTTCTCTACGCTGTTGTCACCCTGCTCTAATGTGATCTCACAGTGCTCCACTGTGGTGTCACAGTGCTCACTGTGGTTTATCAGTGCTCTACTGTGGTATCATATCACAGTGCTCCACTGTCATGTCACAGTGCTCCACTCTACTGTCACCGTGCTTCTCTGTGTTGTCACAGTGCTCCACTGTGGTGTCACACTGCTACACTATTGTGTCACAGTGTTCCACCTTTCTGACACAGTTCTCCACAGTGATGTAAGTGTGCTCCCCTCACTGTCACACTGCTGCACTGTCGTGTCACAGGGCTCAACTGTCATGTCACAATGCTCCACTCTGATGCCACAGTGGTCCACTGTGCTGTCACAGTGCTTCACTGTAGTGTCACAGTGCTCCACTCTCGTGTCACAGTACTCCACTCTGCTGTCACAGTGCTCCACCGTGGTGTCACCGTGCTTTACAGTGCTTTACATGATGTCAGAGTGTTCCACTCTGATGTTGCACTGCTCTACTCTGTTGTCACACTCCTCCACTGTGGTGTCATTGTGCTCCTCTGTGGTGTCACAGTGCCCCTCTTCGTTGTCACAGTGCTCCATGGTGCTGTCACCCTACTCCTCTGTGGTGTCACATTTCTCCATTGTGGTGTCACATTCTCCACTGTGGTTTCACATGCTCCAGTGTGTTGTCATATACTCTAAAGATGCTCCAACACAGAACAAAGATACCTGCACCAATGTGTTCACTGAACCCTAATTTTTAATAACCATGAGCTAGAAACAACCCAGATGTCCCTCTATGGAAGAATTGTTACAGAAACTGTGGTACATTTACACAATGGAATACTACTCAGATATTAAAAAATGATCGCATCATAAACGTTGTAGGCACATGGATGGAACTAGAAAATATTTTCTTGAGTGAGGTAACCCAAATCCAAAAAACCTTGCATGGTATGTACTCACGGATAAGTGGATTTTAGCCCAAAAGCTCAGAATACCCATGCAACAACTAAAAGTCAAATGAAGTTTTACAAGAAGTGAGACCAAAGTGTCGGTTCTTCAAACCTACATAGAAGAGGTAACAAAATAATCATGGCAGGCAGAGGAAGGGGGGGTATCAGGGTGGGAGACAGAAAGGGAGGGGAAGAAAGAAGGAAGGACAGGGTCAGGTATTGGAAGAGACAGGAGAGACGTCTAGAGGACCAGGAGAATGAATAGGAATAAGTAGCAGCAGGGTTTGTGGAACTAGGAGATGCACTAGAAATTCCCAGATGCCAGGAATTCAAGAGGTTCCCAGAACTCAATGGGATAACAACAGCTGAAATACAGGGGAGTACTACGCCCCAGTCGAGTCAACTGTACAAGCCGAGAGGCTTATAAGTCACTCATGAAAAAAAGAGTTTCAAAGAAGCTCTCCTCCTGGAGTCTAGCGTTCCCTAACCATACAGTAATTTTTCATTCCCGAGTTTCATTCTCGAGTTAGTCTAGTGTATGGATCCACGGCTCTCTTTCAATATTTTCCTATCATAAGTGCCTTTTAAGATTGAATTCTGTCATAGCTAAACCAGTGTTCCAACAGTCCTAGTTCGTCCTTAGCGAGACCTTGGGCTTGGATTTCAGTACTGCCCCTGGTATTAAACTAAAAGTTAGGTCACTGCCCTTCACAGGAATCTACCATCACCTATGAAGAAAGATGTTTCTGACTGTAGGGGAAACCAGAATAGATGCTTAGTATTATAGCTGAGTTACACCTATTTACAGGAATTTACTATGGTTTAGGAAGCAGATCGGGCTGTGGTTTTAGAGTATTGCATTATTCATGAGATGGTTAGCTAGAACTGAACTCCCTAGTTAGAACCATGACTTGGGTGTGAAAGCCCTTGCCCTAGGAGTGAAAAGTTCTCACACCAGGCTTCTAAGACTATAGCTGACCTTAGATAGGGCTAACTTTGTCTCAATTATTTTACTGCCCAGTTCCTTCAGATCTTTGTGTTTTCATTCCTCTGTTCTGTTTAAGAATCATTAAGCATCCGGTTACCTCATTTGTACCTTGCGGGTATGTCACCCAACTTCTTTATTGTCTTCTGTATAAAAAGTCTGAAGCTCGAATTGTAAAATTACATTCAGATTATACACACGAACTCTCCTGTGTGTGTCTGTTTGTCACTCGCTCATCCACGCTTTGCCCACCTGCGACGAGAGACCCCGTTCCACGCAGATACAGGGACCCAGAGGGTCTGCGGCAGGGGAGATGGAGCCTGAAGGGACTATATCCAGGAGATGGACATGGGACTCAGTTGAGGGATAGGGACACCCACCCATTTAAAAAAAATACCGAAAATTGTCTCTGTCTAAAGGAAATACAGGGACAAAAATGGAGTAGAGACTGAAGGAAAGGCCATCCAGAGACTATAGCACTGTATTCTAAAAAAAAAAAAAAAAAAAAAAAAAAAAAAGTGGATAATTAAACAATCATATTAAAGGACTGGAATATGGCTAGAAATCCTGAAAAATGAGGAAAATGAGAAAATCACAGTGTAGGACCTGGAATATGGTGAGAAACCCTGGAAAAGTCGAAAAATGAGTAAATCAAACTGTATGTCCCAGAATATGGCGAGAAACCCTGAAAAACGTGGATAATTAATTATTCAAACAGGGGGCGGGAATATGGCAAGAAATCCTGAAAAATGTGGAAAATGAGAAAATCGCACTGAAGGACCTGGAATATGGCGAGAAACCCTGAAAAACGTGGAAAATGAGAAACTCACATTGTAGGACATGGTTTATGGCAAGAAATCCTGAAAAATGTGGAAAATGAGAAAATCAGATAGTAGGACCTGGAATATGGTAGAAACCCCTAAAAAGTCTAAAAATGAGAAAATCACACTTTAGGACCTGGAATATGGTAAGAAACCCTGTATAGTCGAATAATGAGAAAATCACACTGTAGGACCTGGAATATGGTGAGAAACCCTGAAAAACTCAAAAAATAAGAAAATAACACTATAGGGCCTGGAATCTGGTGAGAAACCCTGAAAAGGTCGACAAATGAGAAAATCGTACTGTAGTACCTAGAATATGGCGATTAACCATGAAAAATGTCAAAAATTAAAAACTCACTCTGAAGGACCTGGAATATGGCAAGAAACAGTGAAAATCTTGGAAAATTAAAAACTCACACTGAAGGACCTGGAATAGGGCGAGAAATCCTGAAAAATAGGGAAAATAAGAAAAGAACACTGTAGGACTTGGAATAGGGTAAGAAACCCTGTATAGTCCAATAAAGAGAAAATCACACTGTAGTACCTGGAATATGGCGAGAAACCCTGAAAAACATGGATAATTAAAAACTCACACTGAAGAACTGGAATATGGCGAGAAATCCTGAAAAATGTGGAAAATGAGAAAATCACACTGTAGGACATGGAATATGGTGATAAACCTTGAAAAAGTCGAAAAATGAGAAAATCACACTGTAGGACCTGAAATATGGTGACAAACCATGAAAGGATCGAAAAATGAGAAAATCATACTGTAATACCTAGAATATGGCGATAAAAACACTGCAAAACTTCGATTATGGCGAGAAACCATGAAAAAAGTGGAAAATTAAAAATTCACACTGTATTACCCATAATATGGCAAGAAATACTAAAAAACATGGAAAATTAAAAATTCACACTAAAGGACCTGGAATACGTCAAGAAATCCTGAAAAAGTTGGAAATGAGAAAATCACACTGTAAGACCCAGAATATGACGAAAACACCAGAAAAAAGTGGAAAATTAAAAATTCACAGTGAAGACCCCGAATATGGCGAGAAAACCTGAAAAACGAGGAAAATTAAAAACTCACACTGAAGGACCCAGAATATGGCTAGAAATCCTGAAAAAAGTAGAAAATTAAAAAATCACACAGAAGGACCCCAAATATGGGGGGAAAACCTGAAAAAGTGGAAACTGAGAAAATCACACTGTAGGACATGGAATATGGTGATAAACCTTGAAAAAGTCAAAAAATGAGAAAATCACACTGTAGGACCTGAAATATGGTGACAAACCATGAAAGGATCGAAAAATGAGAAAATCATACTGTAATACCTAGAATATGGCGATAAAAACACTGCAAAACTTCGATTATGGCGAGAAACCATGAAAAAAGTGGAAAATTAAAAATTCACACTGTATTACCCATAATATGGCAAGAAATACTAAAAAACATGGAAAATTAAAAATTCACACTAAAGGACCTGGAATACGTCAAGAAATCCTGAAAAAGTTGGAAATGAGAAAATCACACTGTAAGACCCAGAATATGACGAAAACACCAGAAAAAAGTGAAAATTAAAAATTCACAGTGAAGACCCCGAATATGGCGAGAAAACTTGAAAAACGAGGAAAATTAAAAACTCACACTGAAGGACCCAGAATATGGCTAGAAATCCTGAAAAAAGTAGAAAATTAAAAAATCACACAGAAGGACCCCAAATATGGGGACAAAACCTGAAAAAGTGGAAAATGAGAAAATCACACTGAAAGACCCAGAATATGCCGAGAAACCCTGAAAAACGTGAAAATTAAAAATTCACACTGTATTACGCAGAATATGGCGAGAAATACTGAAAAACATGGAAAATTAAAAATTCACACTGTAGGACACAGAATATGGCGAGATTCCATGATAAAAAGTGGAAAATTAAAAACTCACACTGTATTACGTAGAATATGGAAAGAAATACTGAAAAACATGGAAAATTAAAAATTCACACTGAAGAACTGGAATATGGCGAGAAATCCTGAAAAATGTGGAAAATGAGAAAATCACACTGTAGGACCTGGAATATGCTGATAAAACTTGAAAAAGTCGAAAAATGTGAAAATCACACTGTAGGACCTGAAATATGGTGACAAAGCATGAAAGGATCAAAAAATGAGAAAATCATACTGTAATACCTAGAATATGGCAATAAAAACACTGAAAAATCTCGATTATGGCGAGTATCCATGAAAAAAGTGGAAAATTTAAAAATCACACTGTATTACCCAGAATATTGGGAGAAATACTGAAAAACGTGGAAAATTAAAAATTCACACTGAAGGACCTGGAATATGGCAAGAAAACCTAAAAACGTGGAAATGAGAAAATCATACTGTAGGACCCAGAATATGACTAAAAATCATGGAAACATAGAAAATTAAAAATTCACACCGAAGGACCTGGAATATGGCGAGAAAATCTGAAAAATGAGTAAAATTAAAAACTCACACTGAAGGACCCAGAATATGGCGAGAAAACCTGAAAAAAAGTAGAAAATTAAAGATACATGCTGTAGGACCCAGAATATGGCAAGATACCCTGAAAAAAGTAGAAAATTAAAAACTCACACTGAAGGACCCCAAATATATCGAGAAAACCTGAAAAAGGTGGAAATTGAGAAAATCATACTGTAGGACATAGTAATGTGAAAAAAATTGAAAAAAGTGGAAAATGTGAAAATCACTAAGTAGGACCCAGAATATTCTGAGAAACCCTGAAAAAGGTGGAAAATTAAAAATATATTCTTAGGACCCAGAATATGGCGAGAAACCCTATAAACAGTAGAAAATTAAAAACTCATACTGAAGGACCCCAAATATAGCGAGAAAACCAGAAAAATGTGGAAAATGAGAAAATCATACTGTAGGACACAGTAATGCGAAAATAATTGAACAAAGTGGAAAATGAGAAAATCACACTGTAGGATCCAGAATATGCCGAGAAACACAGAAAAACTTGGAAATTTAAAAATATACTCTGTAGGACCCAGAATATGGCGAGAAACCCTGAAAAAAGTAGAAAATTAAGAACTCACACTGAAGGACCCCGAATATGGCAAGAAAACCTGAAAAGGGTGGAAAATGAGAAAATCACACTGAAGGACCCAGAATAATGGAAAAACTTGAAAATCTTGGAAAATGAGAAAATCACACTGCAGGACCCAGAATATTCCGAGAAACCCTGAAAATCGTGAAATTTAAATATTCACACTATGGGACTCAGAATATGGCCCTGCCTTGCCTAGCCTAGCCTAGGCCTGCCTAGCCCAGCCCTCCATAGCCCTGCCTAGCCCAGCCCTCCCTATCCCTGCCTTGCCAAGCCCTGCCTAGCCCAGCCCTTCCCTGCCTAGTCTTGCCCTGCCTAGCCCAGCCCTTCCTTGACTAGCCTAGTCTAGCCTAGCCTAGCACTGCCCTGCCCTGCCTAGCCCTGCCTGCCTGACCCTGTTTTTAACCATGCTGGCCTCGAACTCAGAAACTGACTGCCTCTGCCTCCAGAGTGCTCTCATTAAGAGCTCGAGCCACCCCTGACTGTTGGGTTTTCTAAGTCTTACATTGGTATGGTGTCTGTTTCTCAGATGTGAAACCCTAATTAAGACATGTAGTCAATCCTAGGTCAGCCATAGCTACAGAGTGAGGCATTATCTAAAACAAAACAAAACAAAAATAGAAATAATAAAATAAATAAATTAAGCAACCACATGATATCTTTTCTTTCTTTAGATGATACTCAGAGCTTGAAGCAGTTCACCCATGAGACCTCAGCTCTGAACTTTGAGGCTGTTTCCCTAACAAGTATTAGGGCTGAACCTGAGGGGTTCTACTGCTGAGTTGTGTCCCCCACTTTAAAAAAAAAGTTGTTTCAAAGGCTGCAGGTTCTTAGCACTGTTGCTTGTTACAGTTGAGTCACAGCCCTGAACTTTCAGTGGTAGTTAAAGGCACTGAGACTGGCTTCCTATAGACATAAAAGGCCAAGTCTTTGTTATTAAAAAGTTAATCTGGATTCCCCCACCCCCTGGCATCCTAAGAATTCCTAGAAAGGAAGATAGGGACCTGGGCAGAAGGGTGCAAAGCTACTGGTGTTTGTAAGTGGTAACAGAAGGCTTTCTCTTGTTGGTACCCTACCCCAAGTTACACTGTCACTTCTTTTTCCTTGTTGTTGTTTTGTCGGTTTGTATTCTCTACATAGCCCCTTTCCCTTCCTAACCTTGGTGGTCCTGAACCTTACTGTCCTTGAACTCAGTGATTTGCCTGTCTTGCTGGGATGAAACTGTGAGCTACCATCCAGAAGGAAGCACCCTGCTGAGGTTAGATTGGGGTCTCTTCCAGTTTCCTCTATGAACATGCATATGGCAGGCCTGGTCTTTCTTTTTTTCTTTTCCTTTTCTTTTAAAAGATTTATTTATTTATTATATTTAAGTATGCTGTAGCAATCTTCAGTAACTCCAGAAGAGGGTGTCAGATTCTGAAGAATCTAAATCATTCTTATTTGTCTGCATATGATGTATATAAACACAGCCTCACATATACTCAAAAAAAAATAATGAAAGATGGGGCTACAGAGAGGGCTCAACAATTAAGAGCATTGTCTCCTCTTCCAGAGAACCTGGGCTCAATTACCAGTATATGTATGGTGGCCCATCTCCAGTTCCAGGGGATCTAATACTCTGTTCTGGAGTCTGTGGGCACAGCATACATATTCAAAACACCCTTACACTATAAATAAAATAGATCATTGAGAGAGAGGAGAGAGAGGGGGTGAGAGAGAGGGGAGGAAATCATACCTCCTGACGAGTTTGAAGACCTGAGCTTCATCACTTACACAAATAAATTAATGCAAAATATTTTTTATAAATAAACTCTGCCATTTACCTTTAAAAATTCCTAGAAAACAAGTTCTATGAGCAACAGTTATATTTACTATATCTAAAGGACAGTCATGAGCATATTCTCTAAATAGAAAAAGGTCTGTTAGTCTTAGAAATGGAAAAGACAAACCAAGGAAGTTTTGCAATTACATAATGAGGGAGCTCAGCCCAGCTCTTAGGTTGGAAATAAGACTGGAGAATAAGGATACACCTGAAGACAGACAGCCATTGCTTTTTATTTTGGAGGCTGAAAGGATACACCTGAAGACAGCCATTGCTGTGTGTGCTTGATGGTAATCTGGTAATTTTTTTTTCTTAATTTTTAAAAACTTTTTATCCTCTTTCTTTCTTTCTATCTATCTTTCTTTCTTTTTTTCTTTCTTCTTTCAACTATTATTTTTTTCTCAGAACGGGTTTCTCTGTGCAGCCCTGGCTGACTTGGAACTCCCTCTGTAAGCCTGGGTGACTTTGAATGCAGAAATCTGCCTGAGGCTAAAGGTGTGTTCCACAATTGCCTCAGCTCTACTCTAATTCTGTGTATGTATATATGTATATATGTATGAATAAAAGTAATATTAATCCATTAATATCACTTTTTCCTAAAATTCATGTCATTCCTCCTTATCTTTTTCTCTCACTCCCTGTTTGGGTGCATGTGTGTGTTAGTCTAGGGTACACAGATTAAAGAAATCATATTTCCCACGGATTCTTAGAAATAAACAAGGAAGCCGGGTGTGGTGGAGCACCCCTTTAATCCCAGCACTTGGCAGGCAGAGGCCAGCAGATTTCTGCATTCCAGGCCATCCTGGTCTACAGAGTGAGTTCCAAGACACCCAGGGCTACACAAAGAAACACTGTCTTGAACGCCCCTCCCTCCTAAATATAATAAAGAAGTAATAGACAAAAAGCAAGAGAAAAACATGTGGCCATGGCTGCTGGTGGCTTTTCAGTGACTCCTCACCCTTCTGCACTGGATTCAGTTAAGTTCTATTCCACTAGTAGCTGGGAAAGAAGGGGAAGAAACAGAAGCAACCTGGAACAATAGGTCTCGTGACGGCCAGCCACCTCCATCTTGAGAAGGGTGGTCAGTCAGCAGACAAGATGGCTGCCATCCACATGTCGCCTTTCAGCATGGTGAGGTCAATGTGCCAATGTTCAACCGAGTGACAGAACAAGGAATTAGACATGCAGACAACAGACATGCAGGCACACCACCTCCCTTCCCTTCTGTTGTTTGGTAAAAGACACACAATTTTTATTATTTACAGTAAGCCTTGAAAAGCACTCTGACAGCCTCGCAGATATCTACCTTCTATGTGATTAGAATTTCCCTTTTTTTTTAATTAATTCTCAGGAGTTGCATGGTGACTTGTCCTAGGTTATGGTGCCCTCTTCTGGCATGTAGCCATATAGGCAGCAGATAGAGCACAAACACACACACACACACACACACACACACACACACACTTACATTGAAAACTAATAGTAATAATAACAACAAACAAAGAAGCAAGCAAGCAAACAAACAAACAAACAAATATATAAATAAGAGGGAAAAAGAGATTCTGGCTTCTGCCAGGCTGTGTGGGTGGCAAAGGCAGGCAGGCAGAGAGGACCTCTTTGAGTTTGAGGCTACCCAAGCCTACACTGATAGTTCCAGAACAGACTGCCTGGGCTAAACCAAGAGAAATCCTACCTCGAGGCAAAAGAAAACAAAAGCAGAGAAGGTTCTGGCTTTTATTTTACTGATCTGTCTGTCTGTCTTTCTTTCACCAGGCTGGCCTCGAACTCAGAAACTGACTGCCTCTGTCTCCCGAGTGCTCTCATTTAGAGCTTGAGCCACCCCTGAATGTCGGGTTTTCTAAGTCTTACCTTGCTCTTGGTGTCTGTTCTCAGCTGTAAAACCCTAATTAACACATGTAGTCAGTCCTGGGTCATCCAGAGCTACAGACTGAAGCCTTATCTAAAACCAAATAAAACAAAACAAAACAACAAATAGAAATAATAAAATACATAAATTAAGCAACCACATCATATCTTTTCTCTCTCTAGATGGTACTCAAAAATTGCAGCAGTTTGCCTGTGAGACCTCAGCTCTGGACACTGAGGCTGATTCCCTACCAAGTAATAGAGCTGAACTTGAGGAGCTCTACAGCTCAGTTGTGTCCCCTGCTTTTTTAAAAAAAGAGTTGTTTTCAAAGGCTTCAGGTTCTTACCACTGTTGCTTGTTATAGATGAATTATAGCCCTGAACTTACAATGATACTTAAAGGCACAGACAGGAGCTTCCTATAGACATAAGAGCCCAAGCCTTGTGGTCATAACCAGTGGTAATAACCTGGGCGGAAGGGTGCAAGGCTTCTTGTGTTTGTAAGTGGTAACAGAAGGCTTTCTCTTGTTGGTACCCTATCACAAGCTACACTGTCTATTCTTTTTCCTGGTTAGTGTTTCCTTGCTTTGTTTTCACTACATAGCTCCTTTCTTTTCATAGCATTGGCTGTCCTGAACCAGACAGTCCTTAAAATCAGTGATTTGCCTGTCTTCCCGGGATTACACTCTGAGCTACCATCCAGAGGAAAGCAACCTGCTGAGGTTAGACTGCTCTCTCTCCAGGTTTCCCCTATGAACATGCAAATGGCAGTCCTGTCTGGTCTTTCTTTTTTTTACCCTTTTTAAAAAATGTTTATTTATTTATTTATTTATGTATTTATTAGATATAAGTACACTGTAGCTGTCTTCAGACACTCCAGAAGAGGGTGTCAGATTTTGGAGAATCTAAATCCCTCTTATGGTCTGCATATGATGTACTTAAACACAGCCTCACATATACTTCTAAAAATTTAAAGATGGGTGGGGCCACTGAAAGGGCTCAACAATTAACAGCATTGTCTCCTCTTCCAGAGAACCTGGGATCAACTACAAGCAAATATATGGTGGCCCTTCTCCAGTTCCAGGGAATCTGATAATCTGTTCTGGCTTCTGTGGGCACAGTATACACATGAAAAACACCCTTACAGTAAAATTAAAATACATCATTGAGAGAGAGGAAAGGGGGCAATTGAGAGAGAGAGAGGGGAGGTAATCATATCTCTTGACAGGTTTGAAATATCAGAGTTTCATCACTCACACAAATAAATAACTGCAAAATATTTTTTAAACAAACTCTGCCATTTACCTTTAAAAATATCAAGAAAACAAGTAAGTTCTATGAGCAACAGTTATATTGACTGTATCTAAAGGATAGTCATGAGCATATTCTCTAAACAGAAAAAGGTCTGGTAATCTTAGAAATGGAAAAGAGAAACCAAGTATTTCTTCATATAAAAGCATACAGTAAGTGAACATTTAAAACTACAAGAGGCTACAGTGTGGCATGTCGGTGGAGATTTTTCCAACCTTGGGAAAGTCACACGTGAACCCCTTTAAGTTGGGGTTGCAGGGAGGTGATGATTGGTTCCTTCCTATGCTGGTTCTTTTGTGCCTCTTCCTTCTACGATTAGGAAGGTTTGCAATTACATAATGAGGCAGCTCAGCCAAGCCCTTAATTTGGAAATAGGACTAGAGGATAGGATACACCTGAAGACAGACAGCCATTGCTCTGTGTTCTTGATGCTTCAATGGAAGCATCTGGTATTCTGTGTGCAGTGTGATAGGTCCCATTCCAGAGGCATAGGTAAGAACCAGGTTCCTGGCACTCTGACCGAAAAGGACGTAGGAGAAGCCCCGAGGGTGGGTGGGGATAGGACATTGCCTGAGCCTCCTTTGGCTCAGATCCGTACCCCTGGATTTGTTGGACCCTCACTAGCATCCCCAACTGAACCCTAGTGACATCTAGGTTAGTCATTTGAGCTCTAGTTGGATTCCCTTGACTGACCTGTTGGCCCCTATGGCCACCCTAAGTCAGCTCCCAGATCCTGTGAAACCTAGGCTCAGACTTGACAGGCTATGTCTGTTAACAACAAAATCAGGGTGCCAGACTCACAGGAGACATTTCTTACATTTAGATTACATTCAATTTGGGGGAAACAGAGGACAACACAGACGTCGCTTGAGGCCAATATACAGTTTAGTAAGCAAATACTGATCATATGCGCAAAGACCTGCTACAGCGATGGAAACAGGTTTAACCATCCTCCTCCAGTGCCAGCCATGGCTTTGCCTGTCTGCATTGTATTTCTTTGATATGCCAACGGAGCAGGTGCTCACCAAGGATTTGCTCTGGGGATGCTTACCCAGTGGTGGTCACAATTATAAACTTCAAAGCTAAAGAACAGTTCCCCATCTAGCACAGTCTTTAGAGCAAGAGTTTATTAATCTCAGGGTCGTTGGTTTGAGCCCAAAGTTGGACGAGATGTTATTTTAGTTGGGTCTCGACTGGAGACAATGCTGGCACTTCCCAGAAGTGCCCCAAGGTTGGGGTTCTGCTTTCTGTATCTCTGACATTAGAACTGGAGGTAGGGAGCATTTGGTGGGTATTTTGCTCTGCTTGAAGCAGCACTGGGGGTACTAAATTGCAGTGGGTGCAAGTGTTGCAGACTCTACACTAGTTTTGACATTCTCGAGCAATTGGGGCTTGGGTAGTCTTGGATTACCCTTTTCAGGTAGATTCGAAACTCAGTTCTTTTGGTGTTTACTGAATTCAACCAGAGGATTCCAAGATATCCCTCTTAGAAAGACTAGCTGGAGCTTCTCTTTAAGGCTTGTTGGTCCTACCCCTAGAGGATTCTCGCTTAGGGTCTGAGAGGATCTTCCTAGGTTCAAATCTTGGACCAGTCCTCTTCTTTTGCCAATCAAACCCTGAGAATTAAAAGTCAACCTTGGCTCCTTAGAAGGTATGACTAAACAAATGAAAATGGAAATTCGTAAGTACCCAAAGTGGTATTTTTGGTTGGTTTATTTGGACCTTGTTTTCTGTTTTAGGCAGAGTCTTGTTCCTTTACCTTAGGCTGCTCCTGACAAAGTCAAGGATAGCTGCATTTCTAATCTTCATGCTTTCACTTCTTGTGTGCTGGAAAGATAGGCATGTGTATTAATCTGTTGTTCAGGTTGGACCCCAGGCTTAGGCAAGCAATTAGATGAGCTACAGCATCAGCTCATAACTCAAAATGTCCACCAAGTATTGCTGGCATTATTCAAATTAGCCTGAAGGACACAAATATTGGAAAATGTTGGAATTAAAAAAAAAATCAATCCAGCTGCTCTGGCAAATCAGGGAGAACTGGAGCAGGCCGCTGAGATGCACCAGCTTCTAGTCAGGTCTTTAGTGTATTTGACATACCCTGAGCTACATGAGAAGAAACACAAATAGCTAAAACAGGATTGTGAGACTAGCTGCAAGACATGTGGCTGGCAAATAAAAACTGCTTTGAAATTTGCCAGTAGCCCTTAAGTGCAAATCTGGTTCCAGATCACTGGCCTTTAATCATCACTAGTTTGCTTGGGTCCAACCCACACAACCCAAAAAGTAGTCAAAAGCTTGTGACCTCTTCAGATTTGCTGGACTATCATTTTTCAGTTCCCCTGGTGCGCAGATCTAAGAAGGGAGAGGTGCTGCCAAACCTGTCTAGGGTCTCAGCTTTGCGAATCTGCCTTGGAACTTCCCTTTTTTCCATAATCTCCATAAAAAGGCAAAGGATTTTTACATTTAAGAAGACCTTGCACTTCGGATAGGAAACATACTCCAAGAACCACAGTCAGCCCTCTGGCCTCTGTAGAGTCCTGACTGAGCCTGGGTCTCCCAGCTCAGTGTTTTGAAATCACAAGGTGGATTCCTGTGCAGAGAATGAATAGATGCGAGTAGGAGGAATGAGTCCTTCTAGGGTTCTGTGAGCTGGAAGGCGCAGTGTGGACTTAACCCAACAAGCCTCAGATTCTGCAGAATTTTCACCACTGGGTAAACTGCCAGATACCATGAAAGAAGAGAGGGACTCCTCTAAGGAGTTGCTTTGGCCATTTCTCCGGGGTGGGAGGCTTGATTCTAACCCTGATACCTCTGGTGCTCTGGTGTCTACACTTTGAGGCTTCCGGCGAAATCTTCAAGGTCCTGAACAGTGGCCAGGCTTCCAAGGTGGCATTCAGTCCTGCGACTGTACATGTGGGATGCAGAGAAGGCCCTGATTTCTTCTATCCAGCCTTACAGAATCAGCTGAACTCTTTCCTTTTTCAGTAGGGGGCTGCCCCAACTTCTCTCTCAGCATCACTTTCATGCGCTTAGCTAATAGGCAAAAGTAACTGTTAGTTACTTTTAGAAGAGGCAAAAGTAGGTCTTAGCTGAAAGAAGAGGTCATTAATAAGGGAAGAAGAAATACATTTAGCTCTTTTGTCCACTGTCCCCACAATCCCGGCCCCCTGGCTGGTTCCCAGGCTGACTTTGAAATCTCCTTAACCTTGCCTCCGAAGTACTGCCCATACAGGAGTTAGTGATATCCATGTCACTTCATGTTTTTAGTAACAACCTCACAAAGGCAAATTTAGTCTATTCGGGTCTACATGGCTGATAAAACCCGGGAGAGGGTTTATTTTTGTTTTTTAAATAAAACAAGCTCTGATGGATCAGCTCCTATCAGTGCGAAAGTCTTTTACTTCCCTCGACTAGAGAGGGAAGCAGAAAACAGACTAGGAGATGGATGAGCAGGAAGGCCAAAAAAGATAGGTTGCTTGTTTGACAGTGACTGTGGACTTAAATAATGATTGGGGACCTGGGAGGGTCCAGGGAGAATAATAATTTTAGTGAATTAACCCGGTTAATTAATGGGTGATCTTCGGTGTGAATTTCTATTTAAGAATAAGAGCCAGTTCTGTGACTTCTAACATTCTTTCAAGGTGGGAAAAAGACTGCTGTTGGACTATGATTTTGACTCCAGCAAATTGGTCTGTGATTTAGGGAGCACTCTGAAAGAAAAAAAAAAAATACTTTGAGTCCAAGAACAGTGATTGTTGGGAGAACCTTCCTGGAATAAGCACACGGAAACAACTGAGAGTGGAAGAGAGATGTCAAAGGTGGACCGAAGCCAAGACAGCTCCTGCAAGTCTTTGTAATTTCATTTTATACTTTAAAACCATAAGGTAGGGTGGACAAACTAGTGTTTAAGTGCTGGCATCAGTCAGCAGGCTGGGAAGGGCAATGGGCCACTGCCTCACCTGGCTTTTTAGGCCTCTCTGGTTCAGGTAGCAAGTGAAGCTGGGCTCTGCAAACAGAGTGCAAGCAACACTTTAGTAAACAACTAAGGAAATCAATAAATTGACACCAAATAATTGCTTTGGTAAAGCTAGTTTTACTTCGCTATATTCTGGGAAATGGACTAGTCACACACTGTGTCTTTGATAACATATGTCTTGTTAGTGACTCTCCTTTCTTTCCTTTGTCCTTCCATCTTTTTCTATTTCCTTCCACTGTCTCCTCCTTACTCCCATCCTCCTTCCTTCTGTTGCACTGAAGAGTGCAGAGTGGCTATTGGCATGGTTTGTGAAGAATTACCCCTAAGAGAACTGCTCCAGGTGTTTGTGTTCTGGCTAGATTATCAGCTGGCTTTAAACCACAGAGTCATCAACCTGGAGGAGGAAGGGAGAGGAGGTCAAAGGAAGTAATAGAGTCTAAGCTGGAGCCAACAGACTCTGTTCTATTTTCTTAATTGATTGTCTTCTAGAAAGCATCTTGGCACACAGCTCAAGATGGACTTGATTTCTCTGCCCCTTGCTCTTTCTTTCCCTCTCCACTTCTCCTCCCATTTTCCCAGGCAGGCTTCACATCCAATACACAACCAAGGATGACCTCAACCCCTCCACCCTTTAAAATGTATTAATCATTTCACTTGTTTATATTTCAAGTGTTATCACCCTCCTGCTCTCCTCTCCCTGAGGCCCAACTTTTCCCCCTCCCCACCCAGCCACTCCCATCTAATCCCTCTAGTATCCCCCTTCTCTGGGGTATCAAGCCTCAACAGGACCAAGTGCCACCCCTCCCACTGACGCCAGACAAGTTAGTTCTCTGCTACATAAGTATTTTTAGTCATGAACCCGCCCATGTATACTCTTTAGTTGGTAGATTACTCCCTGGGAGCTCTGAGGGGTCTGGTTAATTGATAGTGTTGTTCGTCCTGTGGGGTTGCCATCCCCTTCAGCTCCTTCAGCCCTTCCCCTAATTTTTCCATTGGGGTCCCCACACTCAGTACAATAGTTTCTGTGAGTTTCTCCATCTGTCTTAGTCAGTTGCTGACAGAGGCTCTCAGAGGATACACAGACATACAAGGCTCCTGTCTGTAAGCACATCTTGGCATCAGCAGTAGTGTTGGGGTTTTGTGTCTGTGGGTAGAATACAGTGCTATAGTCTCTGGATGGCCTTTCCTTCAGTCTCTGCTCCATTTTTGTCCCTAAATTTCCTTTAGACAGAGACAATTTTCGGTATTTTTTTTAAATGGGTGGGTGTCCCCATCCCTCAACTGAGTCCCATGTCCATCTCCTGGATGTAGTCCCTTCAGGCTCCATCTCCCCTGTATTTCAGCTGTTGTTATGCAATTGAGTTCTGGGAACCTCTTGAATTCCTGGCATCTGGGAATTTCTAGTGCATATCCTAGTTCCCCAAACCCCGCTGCTATTATTCCTATTCATTCTCCTGGCCCTCTAAACCTCTCTCCTGTCTCTTCCCATACCTGACCCTGTCCTTCCTTCTTTCTTCCCCTCCCTTTCTCTCTCCCACCCTGATACCCCCTTACTCTGCCTGCCATGATTATTTTGTTACCTCTTCTAAGTAGGTGTGAATAACGGACACTTTGGTCTCCATTCTTGTAAAACTTCATTTTACTTTTAGTTGTCACATGGGTATTCTGAGCTTTTGGGCTAAAATCCACTTATCGGTGAGAACATACCATGCATGGCCTTTTGGATTTGGGTTACCTCACTCAAGAAAATATTTTCTAGTTCCATCCATGTGCCTACAACGTTTATGATGCGATCATTTTTTAATATCTGAGTAGTATTCAATTGTGTAAATGTACCACAGTTTCTGTAACAATTCTTCCATAGAGGGACATCTGGGTTTTTTCCAGCTCATGGTTATTAAAAATTAGGGTTCAGTCAACATATTGGTGCACGTATCTTTGTTCTGTGTTGGAGCATCTTTAGAGTATATGACAACACACTGGAGCATGTGAAACCACAGTGGAGAATGTGACACCACTGAGGAGTAGGGTGACAGCACCGTGGAGCACTGTGACAACAAAGAGGAGCACTGTAACACCACAGACGAGCACAATGACACCAGAGTGGAGGAGTGTGACAACAGAGTAGAGCAGTGCAACATCAGAGTGAAACGTGAAAAATTAACCACTGTGACCACTGTGAGAGCACAGTGGACCACTGTGGCATCAGAGTGGAGCATTGTGACATGACAGTTGAGCACTGTGACACGACAGTGAAGCAGTGTGACAGTGAGGGGAGCACACTTACATCACTGTGGAGAACTGTGTCAGAAAGGTGGAACACTGTGACACAATAGTGTAGCAGTGTGACACCACAGTGGAGCACTGTGACAACACAGAGCAGCACGGTGACAGTAGAGTGGAGCACTGTGAAATGACAGTGGAGCACTGTGATACCACAGTAGAGCACTGATAAACCACAGTGAGCACTGTGACACAACAGTGGACCACTGTGATACCACAGTGCAGCACTGTCTCCCCACAGTGAACCACAATGAAACTACAGTGGAGAACTCTGACAACACAGTGGAGCATGTTACACCACAGTGGAGCATTGTGACACCAGAGAGGAGAACTCTGATACCACAGTGGCATACTGTGACACCAAAGTGGAGCACTGTGACACCACAGTGGAGCACTGTGAGATCACATTAGAGCAGGGGGACAACAGCGTAAAGAAGTGGGACATCACAGTGGAGCATTGTAAAACCACAGTTGAGCACCGTGACAGAGAAACCCTAAAAAACGTGAAACATAAAAAATAACACTGTAGGAACTGAAATATGGAAAGAAAAAGTGAAAATCATCAAGTATGAGAAAATCACACTGTAGACCTTGAATATGGCGATAAACCCTGAAAAACATCGAAAATAAAAAACTCACAATGTAGGACCTGGAATATTGTGAGAAACCCTGAAAAACAGTGGAAATTTAAAAACTTATACTCTACGACCAGGTATATGGCGACAAATACTGAAAAATGTGAAAAATGATAAACTCAAACGGTAGGAACAGAAATATGACGAGAAACCCTGAAAAAAGTGGAAATTTAAAAACAAACACTGTAGGACCTGGAATATGGCAAGAAACACTGAAAAAAACGTTGAAAATGAGAAACTCACGCTGTAGGACCTGGAATATGGGAAGAAACCCAGAAAAAGGTGGAAAATGAGACAACCACATTGTAGGACCTGGAATGTGTCTAGAAACCCAGAAAGAGGGGAAAAATGAGAAAATCATAATGCAGTACCTGGAATATCGCAAGAAACCCTGAAAAACGTGAAAAATTAAAAACTTACCCTGTAGGACCTGGAATATAGCAAGAAAACGGAAATTCATTGAAAATGAGAATATCACACTGTAGGACCTGGAATATGGAGAGAAACCTTGAAAAACGTAGAAATTAAAAACTCACACTGTAGGACCTGGAATATGGCGAGAAACCCTGAAAAACGTGGAAAATCAGAAAATGACACTGTAGGACATGGAATATAGTAAGAAAACCTTTAAAAAGTGAAAAAAAAAACTAACAGTGTAGGACATAAAATATGACAAGAAAACTTCAAAATCCTGAAAAATAAGAAAATCAAACTGTCGGACGTGGAATATGGCAGGAAAACCTGAAAAAAATTGAAAATGAAAAACTCACACCCAATTACCTGCAAATTATAACAAATGAGAAAATCACACTGTACGACCTGGAATATGGAGAGAAACACTAAAAGACTTGGAAAATAAGAAACCCAAACTGTAGGATCTGGAATATGCTGAGAAACTCTGAAAAACGTGGAAAATTAAAAACTCACACGGTTGGATCTGGAATATGTTGAGAAAACCTGAAAAAGGTGGAAAATAAGAAACTCACTCTGTAGGACCTGGAATATGGCAAGAAACCCAGAAAAAGGTGGAAAATGAGAAAATAAAACTGCAGGACCTGGTATAAGGCTAGAAACACTGAAAAATGAGAAACTCAAACTATAGGACTTGGAATATGTCGAGAAACCTTGACAAACATGGGAAATTGAAAACTTATACTATAGGACTGGGAATATGGCAAGAAAACCTGAAAAATCACAGAAAATGAGAAAATCACACTGTAGAATCTGGAAAATGGCAAGAAAACCTGAAACACGTGGAAAATTAAAAACTCACACTCTAGGACCTGGAATATGGTGAGAAGAACTGAAAAATGTGAAAAATGAGAAACTCAAACTATAAGAACTGGAATATGGAAAGAAAACCTTAAAATTGTGGAAAATGAGAGAATCACACTGTAGGACCTGGAATATGGTGAGAAATCCTGAAAAACGTGGAAAATTAAAAACTCACCCTCTAGGACCTGGAATATGGCAAGATTCCCTATAAAACGTGGAAAAGGAGAAACTCACACTGGAGGACCTGGCATGTGGCAAGAAACCCTGAAAGATTTGGAAAATGACAAAATCACACTGCAGGACTTAGAATATGGGAGAAAACCTGAAAAAATCGGATAATTAAAAAACCTAAAAATAATGAAAAATGAGAAAATTAAACTGCAGTACCTAGAATATGGCAAGAACCCCTGAATAATGTGAACAATAAGAAACTCAAATGCTAGGATATGGAATATGGCAAGAAACACAGAAAACAGTGGAAAATTAAAAACTCACACTGAAGGACCTGGGATATGGCGAGAAAACCTGAAAATCATGAAAAATGAAAAAAATCTCACTGTAGGACCTAGAAAATGGCAAGAAACACTAAAAAACGTGGAAAATAAGAAATTCAAACTGCAGGACCTGGAATATGGCAAGAAACCCTGGAAAACGTGGAAAATTAAAAACTAACATTGTAGGAACAGGAATATGGAGAGAAAACCTGAAAAACGTGGAAAATGAGAAACTCACATTGTAGGACATGGTTTATGGCAAGAAAACCTGAAAAAGTTGGACAATTAAAAACTCACACTCTAGGATCTGGAATATGGCAAGAAAACCTGAAAATCATGAAAAATGAGAAAATCACACTGTAGGATATGGAATATGGCAAGAAACAATGAAAAACATGGAAAATGAGAAATTCAAACTGCAGAACCTGGAATATGCTGAAAAGAACTGAAAAACGTGGAAAATGAGGAACTCAAACTGCAGGACCTATAATATGGCAAAAACTCTGAAAAACGTTCAAAATGAGAAACTCACACTATAAGACCTGGAATATGGAAAGAAACCCTGAAAAACATGGAAAATAAAAAACTCACACTGTAGGATCTGGAATATGGGAAGAAAACTGAAAATCATGAAAAATGAGAAAATCATACTGTAGGATCTGGAATAGGAAGAAAACCATGAAAAACGTGGAAAATTAAAAACTCGCACTGTAGGATATGGAATACGGCAGGAAACCCTGAAAAAGTTGGAAATTTGAAAACTCACACTCTAGGACTTGGAATATGACAAGAAACTCTGAAAAATGTGGAAAATTAAAATCAAACAGTGAATGACCTGGAATATGGCGAGAAACCCTGAAAAACGTGGAAAATGAGAAACTCACACTCTAGGACCTGGAAAATGGAGAGAAACCCAGAAAAAGGTGGAAAATGAGAAAGTCACACTGATGGACCTGGAATGTGTCTAGAAACCCAGAAAGAGGGGAAAAATGGGAAATCATACTGAAGTACCTAGAATATCACGAGAAACCCCGAAAAATGTGGAAAATTAAAAAATTACCCTGTAGGACCAGGAATAGGGCAAGAAAACCTGAAAATCGTTGAAAACGAAAAATCAAACTGTAGGACCTGGAATATGGCGAGTAACTATAAAAACATGGATAATTAAAAAATCACACGGAAGGCCTGGAATATGGCAAGAAATCCTGAAAAATGTGGAAAATGAGAAAATCACACTATAGGAACTGGAATACGGTGGAAATGAGAAAATCACACTGTAGGACCCAGAATATGACCAAGAAACCTGAAAAACGTGGAAAATTAAAAATTAACACTGAAGGACCCGGAATATGGCAAGAAAACCTGAAAAATGAGGAAAATTAAAAACTCACACTGAAGGACACAGAATATGGTGAGAAAACCTGAAAAAAGTAGAAAATTAAAAATACAAGCTGTCGGACCCACAATATGGGGAGAAACCCTGAAAAAAGTAGAAAATTAAAAACTCACACTGAAGGACCCCAAATATGGCTAGAAAACCTGAAAAAGGTGGAAAATGAGAAAATCACACTGTAGGACCCAGAATTACTAAAAATCTTGAAAAAGGTGGAAAATGAGAAAATCACACTCCAGGACTCAGAATATGTCAAGAAACCCTGAAAAACGTGAAAAATAAAAATTCACACTGTCGGACGAAGAATATTGCGAGAAACCCTGAAAAAAGTAGAAAATTAAAAACTCACAGTGAAGGACCCCAAATATGGGGAGAAAACCTGAAAAAGGTGGAAAATGAGAAAATCACACTGTAGGACCCAGAATTACGAAAAAACTTGAAAAACATGCAAAAGGAGAAAATCACACTGCAGGACCCAGATAATGCCGAGAAACCCTGAAAATCTTGAAAACTAAAAATTCACACTGTCGGACGCAGAATATTGCGAGAAACCCTGAAAAAAGTAGAAAATTAAAAACTCACAGTGAAGGAATCCAAATATGGGGAGAAAACCTGAAGAAGGTGGAAAATGAGAAAATCACAATGTAGGACCCAGAATTACGAAAAAAAACTTGAAAAACGTGGAAAAGGAGAAAATCACACTACAGGACCCAGATAATGCCGAGAAACCCTGAAAATCGTGAAAACTAAAAATTCACACTGTCGGACACAGAATATGGCAAGAAACCATGAAAAAGGTGGAAAATTAAAATTTATACTGCATTACCCAGAATACGGTGAGAAATACTAAAAACGTGGAAAATTAAAAATTCACACTGAAGGACCTGGAATATGGCAAGAAAACCTGAAAAACCAGAAAAATTAAAAACTCACAGTGAAGGACCCAGAATGTGGCAAGAACACCTGAAAAAGGAGGAAAATTTAAAACTCATACTGTTGGACCCAGAATATGGCAAGAAAACCTGAAAAGGGTGGAAAATGAGAAAATCACACTTTAGGACGCAGAAATGAGAAAAAAAATTTTTAAAAAGTAGAAAATGAGAAAATCACACTGTAGGACACATAATATGCCGAGAAACCCTGAAAAACGTGGAGAATTAAAAATACACTCTGTAGGACCCAGAACATGGCAAGAAACCCTGAAAAAAGTAGAAAATTAAAAACTCACACTGAAGGATGCCGAATATGGCAAGAAAACCTGAAAAAGTTGGAAAATGACAATAATCACACTGTAGGACCCAGAATTGCTATAAAACTTGAAAAACAACGAAAATGAGAAAATCAAACTGCAAAATTCGGAATATGCAAACCCTGAAAAACGTGGAAAATTAAATATACACACTGTAGTACCCAGAATATGGTGAGAAACCCTGAAAGAGTCGAAAATTAAAAACTCACAGTGAAGGACCCAGAATATGGCTAGAAAACCTTAAAAAGGTGGAATATGAGAAAATCAGACTGTAGGACCCAGAATACGAACAAACTTGAAAAACGTGGAAAATGAGAAAATCACACTGCAGGACCCAGAATATGCCAAGAAACCCTGAAAAAGGTGAAAATTAAAAATTCACACTGTAGGACCCAGATTATGGCAAGAAACCCTGAAAAAAGTGGAAAATTAAAAATTCACAATGTATTACCCAGAATATGGCGAGAAATACTGAAAAACGTGGAAAATTAAAAATGCACACTGAAGGACCCAGAATATGGCGAGAAACCCTGAAAAATTCAAAAATTAAAAATTCACACTGAAGGACCCAGAATATGGCAAGAAAACCTTAAAAACATGGAAAATTAAATATTCACACTATAGGACCCAGAATATGGCGAGAAATACTGAAAAACATGGAAAATTAAAAATTCACACTGTAGGCCCAGATTATGGCAAGAAACCTTGAAAAACATGGAAAATTAAATATTCACACTGTAGGACCCAGAATATGCCGAGTATACCTGGAAAAGGTGGAAAATGAGAAAATCACACTGTAGGACCCAGAATATGGCAAGAAACACTGAAAAATGTGGAAAATGAGAAAGTCACAGTGTAGGACCCAGAATATTGGGAGAAACCCTGAAATAAGTAGATAATTAAAAACCCACACTGAAAAACCTAAATATGGGGAGATATCCTGTAAAAGATGGAAAATGAGAAAATCACACTCTAAGACCCAGAATATGAAGAAAAAACTTGAAAAAAGAGGAAAGTTAAAAATTCACACTGAAGGACCCCGAATATGGCAAGAAAACCTGATAAACGAGGAAAATTAAAAACTCACACTGAAGTACCCAGAATATGGCGAGAAAACCTGAAAAAGGTGGTAAATGTGAAAATCAAACTGTAGGACCCAGAATTGCAAAAAACTTGAAAAAGGTGGAAAATGAAAAAAATCACACTGCAGGACCCAGAATATGCCGAGAAACCTTGAAAAACATGGAAATTAAAAATTCACACTGTCGGACCCAGATTAAGGCGAGAAACCCTGAAAAAAGTAGAAAATTAAAAACTCACACGGAAGGACCCCAAATATGGTGAGAAAACCTGAAAAAGGTGGAAAATGAGAAATACACACTGTAGGACCCCGAATTACGAAAAAACTTGAAAAACGTGGAAAAAATGAAAATCACACTGCAGCACCCAGAATATGCCAAGAAACCCTGAAAAACGTGAAAATTAAAAAATCACACTATAGGGTACAGAATATGGACAGAAACCAGGAAAAAAGTGGAAAATCAAAAATTCACACTATAGTACCCAAAACATGGCGAGAAATATCGAAAAACGTGGAAAATTAAAAATTCACATTGAAGGACCTGGAATATGGCAAGAAAACCTGAAAAACTGGGAAATGAGAAAATCACACTCTGGATACAGAATATGACAGAAAATCATGAAAAACGTGGAAAATTAAAAAAATCACACTGAGCCGGGCGTGGTGGCCCACGCCTTTAATCCCAGCACTAGGGAGGCAGAGGCAGGCAGATTTCTGAGTTCGAGGTCAGCCTGGTCTACAAAGTGAGTGTCAGGACAGCCAGGGCTACACAGAAAAACCCTGTTTCGAAAAAAAAAAAAATTCACACTGGAGGACCCAGAATATGGCTACAAAACCTGAAAAACGAGGAAAATTAAAAACTCACACTGAACGACCCAGAATATGGGGAGAAAACCTGAAAAAAGTAGAAAATTAAAAATTCTCACTGAGGGACCCAGAATATGGCGAGAAAACATGAAAAACGTTGAAAATAAGAATAATCACACTGTAGAACCCAGATTACGAAAAAACTTAAACTTCGAAAATGAAAAAATCACACTGTAGGACCCAGAATATGCCGAGAAACCCTGAAAACGAGGAAAATTAAAAATACACGCTGTAGGACCCAGAATATGGCGAGAAACGCTGAAAAAAGTAGAAAATTACAAACTCACACTGTAGGATCCCAAATATGGCGAGAAAACTTGTAAAAGGTGGAAAATGAGAAAATCACAGTGTAGGACCCAGAATTACGAAAAAAATTGAACAACGTGGAAAATGATAAAATCACAGGTCAGGACCCAGAATATGCTGAGAAACCCTGAAAAACGTGAAAATTTAAAATTCACACTGTCGGACACAGAATATGGCAAGAAACCATGAAAAAAGTGGAAAATTAAAAATTCACACTGTATTACCCAGAATATGGCAAGAAATACTGAAAAACGTGGAAACTTAAAAATTCAAACTGAAGGGCCTGGAATATGGCAAGAAAACCAAAAACGTGGAAATGAGGAAATCACACTGCAGGACCCAGAATATGACGAAAAAACATGAAAAAAAGTGGAAAATTAAAAATTCACACTGAAGGACCCAGAATATGGTGAGAAAACCTGAAAAAAGGGAATATTAAAAACTAACACTTAAGGGCCCAGAATATGGCGAGAAACCCATAAAAGTAAAAAATTAAAAATTCACACTGAAGGACTCCGAATATGGGGAGAATACCTGAAAAAGTTGGAAAATGAGAAAATCACACTGCAGGACCCAGAATATGCCTAGAAACCGCTGAAAAACGTGAAAATTAAAAATTCACACTATTGGACCCAGAATATGGCAAGAAAGCCTGAAAAAGGTAGAAAATTAAAAGTCACATTGAAGGACCCCAAATATGGTGAGAAAACCCTGAAAAGGGTGGAAAATGAGAAAATCACACTGTAGGAACCAGAAATACGAAAAAACTGAAAAACATGCAAAAGGAGAAAATCACACTGCAGGACCCAGATAATGCCGAGAAACCCTGAAAATCTTGAAAACTAAAATTCACACTGTCGGACGCAGAATATTGCGAGAACCCTGAAAAAAGTAGAAAATTAAAAACTCACAGTGAAGGAATCCAAATATGGGGAGAAAACCTGAAGAAGGTGGAAAATGAGAAAATCACACTGTAGGACCCAGAATTACGAAAAAAAACTTGAAAAACGTGGAAAAGGAGAAAATCACACTACAGGACCCAGATAATGCCGAGAAACCCTGAAAATCGTGAAAACTAAAAATTCACACTGTCGGACACAGAATATGGCAAGAAACCATGAAAAAAGTGGAAAATTAAAATTTATACTGTATTACCCAGAATACGGTGAGAAATACTAAAAACGTGGAAAATTAAAAATTCACACTGAAGGACCTGGAATATGGCAAGAAAACCTGAAAAACCAGAAAAAATTAAAAACCTCCACAGTGAAGGACCCAGAATGTGGCAAGAACACCTGAAAAAGGAGGATTTAAAACTCATACTGTAGGACCCAGAATATGGCAAGAAAACCTGAAAAGGGTGGAAAATGAGAAAATCACACTTTAGGACGCAGAAATGAGAAAAAAAATTTTTAAAAAGTAGAAAATGAGAAAATCACACTGTAGGACACATAATATGCCGAGAAACCCTGAAAAACGTGGAGAATTAAAAATACACTCTGTAGGACCCAGAACATGGCAAGAAACCCTGAAAAAAGTAGAAAATTAAAAACTCACACTGAAGGACGCCGAATATGGCAAGAAAACCTGAAAAAGTTGGAAAATGACAATAATCACACTGTAGGACCCAGAATTGCTATAAAACTTGAAAAACAACGAAAATGAGAAAATCAAACTGCAAAATTCGGAATATGCAAACCCTGAAAAACGTGGAAAATTAAATATACACACTGTAGTACCCAGAATATGGTGAGAAACCCTGAAAGAGTCGAAAATTAAAAACTCACAGTGAAGGACCCAGAATATGGCTAGAAAACCTTAAAAAGGTGGAATATGAGAAAATCAGACTGTAGGACCCAGAATACGAACAAACTTGAAAAACGTGGAAAATGAGAAAATCACACTGCAGGACCCAGAATATGCCAAGAAACCCTGAAAAAGGTGAAAATTAAAAATTCACACTGTAGGACCCAGATTATGGCAAGAAACCCTGAAAAAAGTGGAAAATTAAAAATTCACAATGTATTACCCAGAATATGGCGAGAAATACTGAAAAACGTGGAAAATTAAAAATGCACACTGAAGGACCCAGAATATGGCGAGAAACCCTGAAAAATTCAAAAATTAAAAATTCACACTGAAGGACCCAGAATATGGCAAGAAAACCTTAAAAACATGGAAAATTAAATATTCACACTATAGGACCCAGAATATGGCGAGAAATACTGAAAAACATGGAAAATTAAAAATTCACACTGTAGGCCCAGATTATGGCAAGAAACCTTGAAAAACATGGAAAATTAAATATTCACACTGTAGGACCCAGAATATGCCGAGTATACCTGGAAAAGGTGGAAAATGAGAAAATCACACTGTAGGACCCAGAATATGGCAAGAAACACTGAAAAATGTGGAAAATTAAAAATTCACAATGTATTACCCAGAATATGGCGAGAAATACTGAAAAACGTGGAAAATTAAAAATGCACACTGAAGGACCCAGAATATGGCGAGAAACCCTGAAAAATTCAAAAATTAAAAATTCACACTGAAGGACCCAGAATATGGCAAGAAAACCTTAAAAACATGGAAAATTAAATATTCACACTATAGGACCCAGAATATGGCGAGAAATACTGAAAAACATGGAAAATTAAAAATTCACACTGTAGGCCCAGATTATGGCAAGAAACCTTGAAAAACATGGAAAATTAAATATTCACACTGTAGGACCCAGAATATGCCGAGTATACCTGGAAAAGGTGGAAAATGAGAAAATCACACTGTAGGACCCAGAATATGGCAAGAAACACTGAAAAATGTGGAAAATGAGAAAGTCACAGTGTAGGACCCAGAATATTGGGAGAAACCCTGAAATAAGTAGATAATTAAAAACCCACACTGAAAAACCTAAATATGGGGAGATATCCTGTAAAAGATGGAAAATGAGAAAATCACACTCTAAGACCCAGAATATGAAGAAAAAACTTGAAAAAAGAGGAAAGTTAAAAATTCACACTGAAGGACCCCGAATATGGCAAGAAAACCTGATAAACGAGGAAAATTAAAAACTCACACTGAAGTACCCAGAATATGGCGAGAAAACCTGAAAAAGGTGGTAAATGTGAAAATCAAACTGTAGGACCCAGAATTGCAAAAAACTTGAAAAAGGTGGAAAATGAAAAAAATCACACTGCAGGACCCAGAATATGCCGAGAAACCTTGAAAAACATGGAAATTAAAAATTCACACTGTCGGACCCAGATTAAGGCGAGAAACCCTGAAAAAAGTAGAAAATTAAAAACTCACACGGAAGGACCCCAAATATGGTGAGAAAACCTGAAAAGGTGGAAAATGAGAAATACACACTGTAGGACCCCGAATTACGAAAAAACTTGAAAAACGTGGAAAAAATGAAAATCACACTGCAGCACCCAGAATATGCCAAGAAACCCTGAAAAACGTGAAAATTAAAAAATCACACTATAGGGTACAGAATATGGACAGAAACCAGGAAAAAAGTGGAAAATCAAAAATTCACACTATAGTACCCAAAACATGGCGAGAAATATCGAAAAACGTGGAAAATTAAAAATTCACATTGAAGGACCTGGAATATGGCAAGAAAACCTGAAAAACTGGGAAATGAGAAAATTACACTCTGGATACAGAATATGACAGAAAATCATGAAAAACGTGGAAAATTAAAAAAATCACACTGAGCCGGGCGTGGTGGCCCACGCCTTTAATCCCAGCACTAGGGAGGCAGAGGCAGGCAGATTTCTGAGTTCGAGGTCAGCCTGGTCTACAAAGTGAGTGTCAGGACAGCCAGGGCTACACAGAAAAACCCTGTTTCGAAAAAAAAAAATTCACACTGGAGGACCCAGAATATGGCTACAAAACCTGAAAAACGAGGAAAATTAAAAACTCACACTGAACGACCCAGAATATGGGGAGAAAACCTGAAAAAAGTAGAAAATTAAAAATTCTCACTGAGGGACCCAGAATATGGCGAGAAAACATGAAAAACGTTGAAAATAAGAATAATCACACTGTAGAACCCAGATTACGAAAAAACTTAAACTTCGAAAATGAAAAAATCACACTGTAGGACCCAGAATATGCCGAGAAACCCTGAAAACGAGGAAAATTAAAAATACACGCTGTAGGACCCAGAATATGGCGAGAAACGCTGAAAAAAGTAGAAAATTACAAACTCACACTGTAGGATCCCAAATATGGCGAGAAAACTTGTAAAAGGTGGAAAATGAGAAAATCACAGTGTAGGACCCAGAATTACGAAAAAAATTGAACAACGTGGAAAATGATAAAATCACAGGTCAGGACCCAGAATATGCTGAGAAACCCTGAAAAACGTGAAAATTTAAAATTCACACTGTCGGACACAGAATATGGCAAGAAACCATGAAAAAAGTGGAAAATTAAAAATTCACACTGTATTACCCAGAATATGGCAAGAAATACTGAAAAAACGTGGAAACTTAAAAATTCAAACTGAAGGGCCTGGAATATGGCAAGAAAACCAAAAACGTGGAAATGAGGAAATCACACTGCAGGACCCAGAATATGACGAAAAAACATGAAAAAAAGTGGAAAATTAAAAATTCACACTGAAGGACCCAGAATATGGTGAGAAAACCTGAAAAAAGGGAATATTAAAAACTAACACTTAAGGGCCCAGAATATGGCGAGAAACCCATAAAAGTAAAAAATTAAAAATTCACACTGAAGGACTCCGAATATGGGGAGAATACCTGAAAAAGTTGGAAAATGAGAAAATCACACTGCAGGACCCAGAATATGCCTAGAAACCCTGAAAAACGTGAAAATTAAAAATTCACACTATTGGACCCAGAATATGGCAAGAAAGCCTGAAAAAGGTAGAAAATTAAAAAGTCACATTGAAGGACCCCAAATATGGTGAGAAAACCCTGAAAAGGGTGGAAAATGAGAAAATCACACTGTAGGAACCAGAAATACGAAAAAACTTGAAAAACATGCAAAAGGAGAAAATCACACTGCAGGACCCAGATAATGCCGAGAAACCCTGAAAATCTTGAAAACTAAAAATTCACACTGTCGGACGCAGAATATTGCGAGAAACCCTGAAAAAAGTAGAAAATTAAAAACTCACAGTGAAGGAATCCAAATATGGGGAGAAAACCTGAAGAAGGTGGAAAATGAGAAAATCACACTGTAGGACCCAGAATTACGAAAAAAAACTTGAAAAACGTGGAAAAGGAGAAAATCACACTACAGGACCCAGATAATGCCGAGAAACCCTGAAAATCGTGAAAACTAAAAATTCACACTGTCGGACACAGAATATGGCAAGAAACCATGAAAAAAGTGGAAAATTAAAATTTATACTGTATTACCCAGAATACGGTGAGAAATACTAAAAACGTGGAAAATTAAAAATTCACACTGAAGGACCTGGAATATGGCAAGAAAACCTGAAAAACCAGAAAAATTAAAAACTCACAGTGAAGGACCCAGAATGTGGCAAGAACACCTGAAAAAGGAGGAAAATTTAAAACTCATACTGTAGGACCCAGAATATGGCAAGAAAACCTGAAAAGGGTGGAAAATGAGAAAATCACACTTTAGGACGCAGAAATGAGAAAAAAAATTTTTAAAAAGTAGAAAATGAGAAAATCACACTGTAGGACACATAATATGCCGAGAAACCCTGAAAAACGTGGAGAATTAAAAATACACTCTGTAGGACCCAGAACATGGCAAGAAACCCTGAAAAAAGTAGAAAATTAAAAACTCACACTGAAGGACGCCGAATATGGCAAGAAAACCTGAAAAAGTTGGAAAATGACAATAATCACACTGTAGGACCCAGAATTGCTATAAAACTTGAAAAACAACGAAAATGAGAAAATCAAACTGCAAAATTCGGAATATGCAAACCCTGAAAAACGTGGAAAATTAAATATACACACTGTAGTACCCAGAATATGGTGAGAAACCCTGAAAGAGTCGAAAATTAAAAACTCACAGTGAAGGACCCAGAATATGGCTAGAAAACCTTAAAAAGGTGGAATATGAGAAAATCAGACTGTAGGACCCAGAATACGAACAAACTTGAAAAACGTGGAAAATGAGAAAATCACACTGCAGGACCCAGAATATGCCAAGAAACCCTGAAAAAGGTGAAAATTAAAAATTCACACTGTAGGACCCAGATTATGGCAAGTAACCATGAAAAAATGGAAAATTAGAAAATCACACTGTATTACCCAGAATATGGCGAAAAATACTGAAAAACGTAGAAAATTCAAAATTCACACTGAATGACCCCGAATTTGGCGAGAAAACCTGAAAAAGTTTGAAAATGAGAATAATCACACTGTAGAACAATGAAATAGGAAAAAACTTGAAAAAAGTGGAAAATAAGAAAATCACACTGCAGGACCCAGAATATGCCAGAAACCCTGAAAAACGTGAAATTTAAAAATTCACAGTGAAGGACCCCAAATATGGCGAGAAAACCTGAAAAAGGTGGAAAATGACTAAATCACACTGTAGGACCCAGAATATGGCAAGAAAACCTGAATAACGTGGAAAATTAAAAATACACTTGGTAGGACCCACAATATGGCGAGAAAGCCTGAAAAAAATTAGAAAATTAAAAATTCACACTGAAGGACCCCGAATATGGTGAGAAAACCTGAAAAAGGTGGAAAATGAGAAAATCACACTGTAGGAACCAGAAATACGAAAAAACTTGAAAAACGTGGAAAATGAGAAAAATCACACTGTAGGACCCAGAGTATGTGGAGAAACCCTGAAAAACGTGAAAATTAAAAATTCACACTGTCAGACCCAGTATATGGCAAGAGACAATGAAAAAATGAAAAATTAGAAAATCACACTGTATTACCCAGAATATGGTGAGAAATACTGAAAAACTTGGAAAATTCAAAATTCACACTGAAGGACCTGAAATATGTCAAGGAAACCTGAAAAACGAGGAAATGAGAAAATCACACTGTAGGACACTGAATATGATGAAAAAACCTGAAAAACGTGGAAAATGAAAAATTCACACTGAATGACCCAGAATATGGCGAGAAAAGCCGAAAAACAAGGAAAATTAAAACCTCACACTTGAAGGACGCAGAATATGGCGAAAAACCTGAAAAATGTAGAAAATTAAAAATTCACACTTGAAGGACCCCGAATATGGCGAGAAAACCTGAAAAAGTTTGAAAATGAGAATAATCACACTGTAGGACCCAGAAATACGAAAAAACTTGAAAAACGTGGAAAATGAGAAAATCACACTGCAGGACCCAGAGTATGCGGAGAAACCCTGAAAAACGTGAAAATTAAAAATTCACACTATCGGGCATAGAATATGACGAGAAGCCCTGAAAAAAGTAGAAAATTAACAAAACACAGTGAAGGAAACCAAATATGGCGAGAAAACCTGAAAAAGGTGTAAAATGAGAAAATCACACTGTAGGACCCAGAATTACGAAAAAAACTTGAAAATCGCGGAAAATGAGAAAATCACACTGCAGGACCCAGAATATGCCGAGAAACCCTGAAAAACGTGAAAATTTAAAATTCACACTGTCGGACCCAGTATATGGCAAGTAACCATGAAAAAATGGAAAATTAGAAAATCACACTGTATTACCCAGAATATGGCGAAAAATACTGAAAAACGTAGAAAATTCAAAATTCACACTGAAGGACCCCGAATTTGGCGAGAAAACCTGAAAAAGTTTGAAAATGAGAATAATCACACTGTAGAACAATGGAATAGGAAAAAACTTGAAAAAAGTGGAAAATAAGAAAATCACACTGCAGGACCCAGAATATGCCAGAAACCCTGAAAAACGTGAAATTTAAAAATTCACAGTGAAGGACCCCAAATATGGCGAGAAAACCTGAAAAAGGTGGAAAATGACTAAATCACACTGTAGGACCCAGAATATGGCAAGAAAACCTGAATAACGTGGAAAATTAAAAATACACTTGGTAGGACCCACAAAAAATATGGCGAGAAAGCCTGAAAAAAATTAGAAAATTAAAAATTCACACTGAAGGACCCCGAATATGGTGAGAAAACCCGAAAAAGGTGGAAAATGAGAAAATCACACTGTAGGAACCAGAAATACGAAAAAAACTTGAAAAACGTGGAAAATGAGAAAAATCACATTGCAGGACCCAGAGTATGCGGAGAAACCCTGAAAAACGTGAAAATTAAAAATTCACACTGTCAGACCCAGTATATGGCAAGAGACAATGAAAAAATGAAAAATTAGAAAATCACACTGTATTACCCAGAATATGGTGAGAAATACTGAAAAACTTGGAAAATTCAAAATTCACACTGAAGGAGCCTGAAATATGTCAAGGAAACCTGAAAAACGAGGAAATGAGAAAATCACACTGTAGGACCCTGAATATGATGAAAAAACCTGAAAAACGTGGAAAATGAAAAATTCACACTGAATGACCCAGAATATGGCGAGAAAAGCCGAAAAACAAGGAAAATTAAAACCTCACACTTGAAGGACCCAGAATATGGCGAAAAAACCTGAAAAATGTAGAAAATTAAAAATTCACACTTGAAGGACCCCGAATATGGCGAGAAAACCTGAAAAAGTTTGAAAATGAGAATAATCACACTGTAGGACCCAGAAATACGAAAAAACTTGAAAAACGTGGAAAATGAGAAAATCACACTGCAGGACCCAGAGTATGCGGAGAAACCCTGAAAAACGTGAAAATTAAAAATTCACACTATCGGGCATAGAATATGACGAGAAGCCCTGAAAAAAGTAGAAAATTAACAAAACACAGTGAAGGAAACCAAATATGGCGAGAAAACCTGAAAAAGGTGTAAAATGAGAAAATCACACTGTAGGACCCAGAATTACGAAAAAAACTTGAAAATCGCGGAAAATGAGAAAATCACACTGCAGGACCCAGAATATGCCGAGAAACCCTGAAAAACGTGAAAATTTAAAATTCACACTGTCGGACCCAGTATATGGCAAGTAACCATGAAAAAATGGAAAATTAGAAAATCACACTGTATTACCCAGAATATGGCGAAAAATACTGAAAAACGTAGAAAATTCAAAATTCACACTGAAGGACCCCGAATTTGGCGAGAAAACCTGAAAAAGTTTGAAAATGAGAATAATCACACTGTAGAACAATGAAATAGGAAAAAACTTGAAAAAAGTGGAAAATAAGAAAATCACACTGCAGGACCCAGAATATGCCAGAAACCCTGAAAAACGTGAAATTTAAAAATTCACAGTGAAGGACCCCAAATATGGCGAGAAAACCTGAAAAAGGTGGAAAATGTCTAAATCACACTGTAGGACCCAGAATATGGCAAGAAAATCTGAATAACGTGGAAAATTAAAAATACACTTGGTAGGACCCACAATATGGCGAGAAAGCCTGAAAAAAATTAGAAAATTAAAAATTCACCCTGAAGGACCCCGAATATGGTGAGAAAACCTGAAAAAGGTGGAAAATGAGAAAATCACACTGTAGGAACCAGAAATACGAAAAAACTTGAAAAACGTGGAAAATGAGAAAAATCACACTGCAGGACCCAGAGTATGCGGAGAAACCCTGAAAAACGTGAAAATTAAAAATTCACACTGTCGGACCCAGTATATGGCAAAAAACCATGAAAAAAGGGAAAATTAGAAAATCACACTGTATTACCCAGAATATGGTGAGAAATACTGAAAAACTTGGAAAATTCAAAATTCACACTGAAGGACCTGGGTTATGGCAAGGAAACCTGAAAAACGAGGAAATGAGAAAATCACACTGTAGGACCCTGAAAATGATGAAAAAACCTGAAAAACGTGGAAAATGAAAAATTCACACTGAATGACCCAGAATATGGCGAGAAAAGCCGAAAAACAAGGAAAATTAAAACCTCACACTGAAGGACCCAGAATATGGCGAAAAACCTGAAAAATGTAGAAAATTAAAAATTCACACTTGAAGGACCCCGAATATGGCGAGAAAACCTGAAAAAGTTTGAAAATGAGAATAATCACACTGTAGGACCCAGAAATACGAAAAAACTTGAAAAACGTGGAAAATGAGAAAATCACACTGCAGGACCCAGAGTATGCGGAGAAACCCTGAAAAACGTGAAAATTAAAAATTCACACTGTCGGACCCAGTATATGGCAAGAAACCATGAAAAAAGGGAAAATTAGAAAATCACACTGTATTACCCAGAAAATGGCGAGAAATACTGTAAAACGTGGAAAATTCTAAATTCACACTGAAGGATCTGGAATATGGCAAGGAAACCTGAAAAACGAGGAAATGAGAAATACACTGTAGGACCCTGAACATGCCGAAAAAACTTGAAAAAGTTGGAAAATTATAAATTCACAGTGAAGAACCCG